>NW_027224811.1:2500-52938 GCF_041296235.1 Equus asinus
CGCGCGGGTCGACCAGATGTCCGCGGCGCTCGGGGCCGGGCCCCGGGGCTCTGGGTGTTCTGGGTGCGCTCCCGGCCCTCTGTCGGCTACGAAGGCCCCGCGGACTCGTAGCCACGGGGTCCGGCGGCGCGCGGGTCGACCAGATGTCCGCGCCGAGCGCCGCGGGGACGCGGGGCTCTCGGCGGCCTGGGTGGGCTCCCCGGCCTCCGTCGGCTCCAGAGACCCCGCGGACTCGCGGGTGCGGCTCCCCGGTGGCCGACGCCCTGCCGGGTCGACCGGCGGCCGGGGCCCGGGCCCGGGCCCGGGTTCCGGCGGCGGCGCGGGTCGACCAGATGTCCGCGCGGGGCGCACGCTCCTCTCGGAGCCCCGAGGGCTACGCGGAGGCCGCGGACGAGCAGCCGCGAGGCCGCCGGGGCCGCCGCCCTGCCTGGTCGACCAGCTGTCCGGCTCGGACTTGGTCCCCGGACCGGGGCGCGCGGGTCGACCAGATGTCCGCGGCGCTCGGGGCCGGGTCCCGGGGCTCTGGGTGCTCTGGGTGCTCTGGGTGCGCTCCCGGCCCTCTGTCGGCTCCGAAGGCCCCGCGGACTCGTAGCCACGGGGTCCGGCGGCGCGCGGGTCGACCAGATGTCCGCGCCGAGCGCCGCGGGACCGCAGGGCGCTCGGCCTTCTCGGAGGCTCGAGGGCTCCGGCGACCCGGCGGACGAGCAGCGGCGAGGCCGCCGTGGCCGCCGCCCTGCCGGGTCGACCGGCGACCCGACCCCCGTGTCTCGGGGGGGGGGGGGGAGCGGGTCGACCAGATGTCCGCACCGAGCGCCGCGGGGCCGTGGGGCGCTCGGCCTTCTCGGAGCCCCGAGGGCTCCCTGGAGGCTGCGGACGAGCAGCCGCGAGGCCCCCGGGGCAGCCGCCCTGCCGGGTCGACCGGCGGCCCGGCCCGGACTCGGGCCCCGGGTCCCGTGGCGCGCGGGTCGACCAGATGTCCGCGCCGAGCGCCACATGGCTGCGGGTCGCTCCGGCTTCTCGCAGTCCCGAGGGTTCCGCGGGCACGTAGCTGCGAGACCCGGGCGGCTGCCCTCCGCCCGGCTCATGGGGCGCTCGTGTCCATCAGCTGGTCGTGCGGAAATCCCGTGGTTGGCCTCCCTCCCTCCCTCCCTCCCTCCCTCCCTCGTCCAGCCGCCACGTTTTCGGGGTTCGTGCGACTGGGATGAAATAGACCTTCCCAACGTCAATCGGAGATCATCCATCATACCTCTCGAGTCCCCAAAAGCCAAGAAACACGCCAACCAAAACGCTTTTATTATGCCAACGGTTCCCGTTTTCATTCCTATCGTTTAGGGAGGTTTGGTGGCAGCAGCGGCCGAAAGCAAAAGGAAACCCGAGGAAAGCGGCTCCATCCACCAGGGCTGTGTCTCATCGGTGCCGACGCAGGAGGGACGGGCTTCGTTCGTTCGTTCGCTGCGGCCCAAATTCCCGGGCCGCCCGAGGACCGCTCGCACCGGCCCGAGGGAGGGAGCCCCGGCAGGCAGGATGCCTCCGGGGAAATGGCCAAGTCGACCGCGCGACCCACAACCCGCCCGACTGGGGGCGAGAAGGAGCATGGAGGAGGACTCCGTCCCCTAGTCGGCAGACGGCCCCGGGACAGGGACGTTCGCCAAAACCTCCCCAAGGCCGCTTTCCGTGACCGAGTCGGCCTCCCCGCCTGTACTCGTCCCGGCCCGAGAAACGAGACGCGGGGTGGATCGGGACCAGGCCACGCACCAGGCCGGCCGGCGCGGCATCCTCCCTCCCCCGACCTGACCTGACCTGGACGAACGCCTCCCCATCGCCCGCCCCCGCGAGGCTGATCCGTCCGGCCGGTGAGGAGGCCGCTTGTCGGGCGCCACCTGCTGCCCGGCATCCTCTTATATAGTGTTCGAGGAGGTCGACCAGGTGGCCCGGCCTGGATTGGGGGGGGGGGGGGCGCGGGGTGCGGTGTCCCGGGCGGCGGGGGACGGGGGGGGGTAGGAGTGGAGAGGGAAAGGTGGGCGTGGAGAATGCCGGGGTCGGGGGTCGGCGCGGGGCGGGGCGGGAGTTGGGGATAGGGGAGGGGCGGGAGGCCGTCTGGACATGGAGGGTCGGAAGAGCGGTGGTGACAATGATTTTCATTATCATTTAGGAAGAAGAACGTGGACTTCTTTAGAGGAGTCCTTTGAATAGCTTCTCCATTTAGTTAACATACATCCAAATGGAGGTCGGGAAACTTGGGTCCTGTTAACATATGGATGGAAGTGGAAAGAACTATCGCGATGACCGTCCTTGTGTTTCTTTTATTTTTTCTTTCTTCCTGCTCCCCAAAGCCGCCCCCCCCACCCCCGCCCCGCCCCGCCCCGCCCCGCCCCGTCCCGTCCCGTCCCGTCCATAGTTGTAGGTTCCAGTGGTAGGTCTTTCGCGTTTCTGCTATGTGGGACGCCGCCTCGGCGTGGCTTGAAGGGCGATGCTGGGTCTGGGGCTGCGCCCAGGATCCGAACCGGTGAAAACCTGGGCCGTCGAAGCCGGGGGCCGGGGTGGGGGGCGCTACTTGACCGTTCGTCCACGGGCTCGGCCCCCGGCCCCTTGTTTTCTAGGGAGAGAGACAGAGAGACCCGATCCATTTTCCCTTGGCCTCTAAAGCGTGCGTGTGGTCGAAAGGCGACAGAGAGAGGGGTTCTGGTCCAGAAAGCCCCGACTGCGCCGCCGCGGGGATCGGTCGGTTCCGCCCGAACCGTCCGAGTCGGAAAGGAACGGACAGCTTTCCTCCTTTGGGCCCCTGACTTGGGACCGACAGGGGAAGAGGAACAGGCCTCTCTCCCTCACACCCTGGCCCCTTCCTCCAGGACGCCCTCCTTCTAGTCAGCCCGCCTCTGGCTTTTCCACACGCCGACGACCGCTCGTCGGCATGGACCCACCTTCCTTGGGGGACACCACCACACGACTCTCCCACTCGTCTGCCTGCCTTTCGTTGGCGTCGCTGCCAAAGGCGAGGGGTAGGGGTGGCGGTGGCAGGGACGGCAGGGGCCCAGCGGCTCTCTGGCGGGTGAGGAAGTCTTGCTGGTTCTCCTAGGTCGGTGATCTTTCTCGATCTCCACACACATTCTTCGTTTGGGGAGCCAAGAGACGCCCTCTGAGGAATCCCTATGGCCAGGGTCGATCACTTACTCGCTCACTGCCTCGGCCTCGGCCTCGGCCTCTGTCAGTCTTGTCTCTCTCCCTCCCTCCCTCCCTCCCTCCCTCCCTCCCTCCCTCGTCGGTCTCTGTGTGTGGACGTCTAGGTGGAGGCGAGGCAGGGAGGCCACCCACCCACCTACCTCGTGGTTTACCACACGCTCTACACGGAGGTAGAATTCCCATCCCACCGAATCCATCCTTTCCACGGGGCACAAGCCAGTGGCCTTCGGGAGTCTCTCTCCCCAAGGTGGCGCATCCGTCATGGCTATCTATTTCCAGAAGGTTTCCGTTTCCATCCCCTCCCCCCGAAAGAAAAAACGGCCCCACTCCCGGATCTGCCCCACCACGATCACCACCACCGCTGCCGCCGCCGCCGCCGCCGCCATCTGCTGTCGCCCTCTAGGGTTGGACCGTTCTAGCTCTCTCCTCTGTGTGGAATCGCAACGTAGGTCGCCTTGGATGTCTGGCACCTCTCACTTAGCAGAAGGTTTTGGAGGCTCAGGCTGGGCCACGCTTTGGCCCGGGTCAGTGTTCCGTTCCTCCGGACGGCTTCCTCGTTTTCCACGAGAAGGAGCCGTGAAGACGGAAAGGAAGGGCGGATGGATGGCTTTTCCCGTGCTACCGAGTCCCTCTCCCCTTTTCCCCAAAGCGTGAGGGGCGGTCGAGAGGATCGTCTCTGATGACAAAAGTCAGAGGCACCCCGGGTCAGACACCGTGCGAGGCGTTGGTGTGTTCTCGAGAGGAGAACACGTCCCCGTCAGCGTTTCCTGTCGTTCTCGTTCCGAAAGGATTCACGCGCCACCCCGTCTCCCTCAAGGTCTTAGGGCTGTCGTGCTCCGCAGCCGTCACGTGTCGTGGATCCTGGGCACCACCACGCCACCCCGCCCCCCCCCCCCCGCCATAGCTGTCGATCGCTATGTGGCACGCCTACGTTTGCCCAAAAGAGCAGTCCGATGGACAGCGTGGTGCTTTTCCCAGCAGGCAGGCAGGTGAGAGTCACCCCTCTAGAAGGTTTCCAAGCCCCGTTCCATTCTCAGAGGCAGCTCCTTTGGCCATCAAGGAGGCAGGCGATGGGGGTGGGGGTGGGGATGGGGATGGGGCAGGGGCCTCTGTCCCTCTGTCGCGGTAGAAATGATTGGGAAAGGAGGGACGATGGGCGTAGGTCGACCATCCTGGGCGGTGGTGCTTTGGGAGCTTTTTCTAGAAGAAGGAGCGAACGGCGTTCCCTGGGAAGGGAGGAAACCAGAGGAGGTCCCCCTCAGACCGACCTGGCACGAGAAGGACACACACTCTCTCTCTCTCTCTCTCTCTCTCTCTCTCTCTCTCTCTCTCCCTTTTCTTCCTGACTTGAAATCAGGAGACAAAACTCCCCTGCCAAAGGGGCCCTCCCAAAACGGGGAGTGAGGAAGACCTCCTTCTCTTCACGGCTGAAGTTCTCCCTGCCTTTCCTGGATGGGAAGGATAGCACCTACGCCCGCTGCCGTCGGTGACTTTTAGTCCCCCTGGAGAGGAAGAAATTCTTTCCCGTGGCCGAACCCTGGCGGTTCGTTCGTGCTGCAGAGGACGTGACCCTCTCTGACACACCCAGGAACCTCCTCGCTCCGGGTCGAGGAGAGGGAGTTCTGTTCTGTGGTTTAGAATGGTGCTTAAAAAGGGATGTCGCTTACAAAGGGTCCTCGTCCCCCTTCCTAAACCTAAACGGACGGCTCGGCTCGGAGGCGTGAGATACGTTTCGCATCCTCCTCGTCGTCTTCACTCAAAGTTTTATTGGAGTTTGGAAGATTTTATTTTTTGTCTTTCCTTTTTCTCCCCAAAGCCCCCCGGTACGTAGTTGTGTGTTCTTCGCGGTGGGTCCTTCTAGCGGTGGTATGTGGGACGCCGCCTCAGCGTGGTTTGATGAGCAGTGCCGTGTCCGCGCCCGGGATCCGAACGAACCGATGAAACACTGGGCTGCCTGCAGCGGAGCGCGCGAACTTAACCACTCGGCCACGGGGCCAGCCCCTTACTGGATTTTCAAAACAACTCCGGGGGCCGGCCCGGTGGCGCGGCGGTGAAGTTCGCACGTTCTGCTCCGCCGGCCCCGGGTTCGCCGGTCCGGATCCCGGGCGCAGGACCCGGCACCGCTTGGCGAGCCACGCTGTGGCAGGCGTCCCACCTGGAAAGTAGAGGGGGATGGGCACGGATGTCAGCTCAGGGCCAGTCTTCCTCGGCCGACAGAGGAGGATTGGTGGCAGATGTTCGCTCAGGGCTCATCTTCCTCAAAAATAAAATAATAAATCGATTCGATAAAATGTCAAATAACACAACCGCGGGATCACGCTTAGAGTCACCCTTGGCCCGATGATGCCACTCCCCACCCCCCCCACCCCCCTGCCCCCCACCATTTGGAGGTGCCGTCAGTGGGATTCGTTCCTGTTTGTCCATCTTTCTTCCTCTTTTTTTTTTTTTTTTTAAAGACTGGCACCCGAGCTCATTGCCAATCTTTTCTTTTCTTTTTATTCCTCCTCCTTCTTCTTCTTCTCCCCAGAGCACCCCAGTACCTAGTTCTATATTCTCTTTGAGGGTCCCTCTGGTTCTGCCGTGTGGGACGCCACCTCAGCGTGGTTTGATGAGCGGTGCCGTGTCCGAGCCCAGGATCCGAACCTTCCAAGCCCCGGGCCGCTGAAGCGGAGCGTGCAAACTCAACCGCTCGGCCACGGGGTCAGCCCCTCCCTTCCTTCCTTCCTTCCTTCCTTCCTTCCTTCCTTCCTTCCTTCCTTCCTTCCTAAGGAGGAGGAGGCAGGCACTGTGTGAAGTCGCCAGTGAGTCTGTGGAAAGAGACGGAGGATTTCCCATGGGAAGCCGGGGCGGGGGACAGGGACCGATGTCGTGCGAACTTGAAGGTGAAAGATCAAAAAACCCACACACGCCTAGAGCGGCGGGTTGCCCGTTAGGAGTTTGCTTGCCGGGCCCATAACGCAGGGCTCATCGATGAGCCAAACCGTCCGTGATCCTCAAGCAGTCTAGTAGGGTTAGAGAAAGGAGGGGGGCACTCTTTCTGCCCCAGATGAGGCGAGTTTCTCAGACAGCCACCCTGCCCCAACATCTTCCCTCCCTGCCTCCCGGCCCTTGGTGGACTGCGGCCTAAGGGTGGGGGAATTGAAGAAAGCCGTTCAATGGAAAAAAGCCCGAGGCCATGGGAGAGAGCTTCCTGCACTTGAATGAAGCCCTGACGCCAGGCCCATCGGAATGAATGGGCCTGACCTCCCCTCCCCCCTCCCCCCTCCCCCCTCCCAGGCTGGCGACTCGGCAGTGGAAGGCTAGGGGTTTCTTCCGAAATGGTGAACCGGCCCCCTTGTCCACAGGAAAACCACACACGGGTACAGCCTAGGCCGGATCTCAGGGTACAGCCTAGGCCGGATCTCAGGCCAAGTCGTCAGGGTGGCAAGATGATGGCGGATGAGAGGAAACTTGTTCTGGGACCGCACCGCCCCCCCCCCATCGCCTCTCTGGCTGAGAAGAGGGCTGGGGAGCGGTGAGGGTCAGGGGGAGAGTGGGGGCGGGGCCGGGACAGGGACCACCGGGCAGTAGGACGGGAGTAGCCCTGAGGCCTGCCTGCCTGCTTCCTTCCCTGCCGGCGCAGGGCTGAGAGAGGCACGGGGCACGCTGGCTCCTGCCCCTTCACTCATTCGGGAAGCCTCCTGTTGTTGCTCCTGAGGTGCCGGCTGCGGTGACAGACAGAGCAAAACTCCTCTCTCTGTCTATTTCTTCAAAGGCCCGAGTCTGAGCTACGACAGATTCCCCTGTGGCTCAACCCGCAACCTCCCATCCTGCCAGACCAGACCCCTTGTCTAAAAACCTCCACTGGAGGAGCTCTTCCACCTGACTCGGAAAGGAAACACCAGCCCCGCCTCAGCCTCACACCCACCACCACCACCACCACCCGCCCCCCCCCCGCCCCACTCTCCTCCGGACCCAGATACCTAACAGAGGGAACAAAAATCCAAAAATCCTGCTGCTCTCCTTCTACCACCTCCACTTCAGAAGAGTCAGTCTCCCCCGAACACCTCAGACTCTGTGACTTCCCGCGGCCTCCCTTTCCCCGTCCCCATTCTCTCCCCGGACGGGCCCCATCTTACACTTGAACGACAGCTCCACCGCTCGGGGCAGCTGGACACGATGTCCCAAAGTGGCCCGGACGGTAGCCTGGTCGATTCCAAAGGACCCACGCACGCAGTCGGCCATAAACGTGGTGTGGAGATCGTGGACGTTTGCGGGCCTCTGATGAAATCGCTGCTCCGGGGACCCCGGCGTCTAGGACCCGTCTTCTCCGTGTTCTTCACACCGTTGCTCCTGGGCCGGTTATTCTCTTCCCTCTCACTGACCTTAACGTTTTGTCTCTGCCATTGAATTTTGACTGTGCGAATGTGACTTGCCGCTGTAGGGCTGCGTGGATCTCTCAGGCATCCTGCTGTGCCGTGCGGGGGGGGGGGGGGGAATCCTTGGTGGGTGGGTCGATAGACGTCCCTTTGGTTGTGCCCTGGAGGGGAGAGACAGAGGGGACGACTCAATCCACCACGAACGCTGATGTCGCTCCGATAAACCTGTAGCGGTGATTCTAGTTTATGGCCCGTGTCCTGAAAATAACTTCCCGAAGGGCCAGCCCGGCGGCACAGCGGTTAAGTTCGCACGTTCCGTTTTGTCAGCCAGGGGTTCGCAGGTTCGGATCCAGGGTGCGGACGTGGCGCCGCTTGGCGAGCCACGCTGTGGTCAGCGTCCCGCCTATCAAGGGGAGGGGGATGGGCACGGATGTTAGCTCGGGATCACTCTCCCGGGGCAAAAAGAGGAGAATTGGCAGCAGGTGTCAGCTCGGGGCTCGTCTTCCTCGAAAAATAAATTAATTAAATTAATAAAAACAACTTCCCAAACCTCTCTGATAACTTGAAGCTTTGAAGTTTTGCGAGGTGAAATCAGGTGATAAAAAAGTCCACGGACAGGGGCGGCCCCGTGGCCGAGTGGTTAAGTTCACAAGCTCCCCTTCGGCGGCCCAGGGTTTTGCCGGTTCAGATCCCGGGCACGGCACGGACACGGCACCGCTCGTCGGGCCGTGTGGAGGCGGCGTCCCACATGCCACAACTGGAAGGGCCCTCAACTAAGATAGACAACTATGTCATGGGGGGGATTGGGGGAGAAAAATCGGGAGGGGGGAAAAAAAAAACAAAAACGGAAGATTGGCAACAGGCGTTAGCTCTGTGAGGGCCGATCTTCCTCACCCAAAAACTAAAGTGAGATGAAATCAAATAAAGCGAAGGAAAAGATAAACCTATGAAATCCCATGTTTCTAAAAGTGGCCAAGTGTTTAGACATTGGCCAAGCGACGGAATGCTCATGGGAAGGACAGTTCCTAATTGCTGGCTTCTTAGTTTTCACCAAAATTAAGGTTCGTGAGGGTTAAAAAATCTACTTAACAAATGCGATGAAAGCCACTAGGCCGGCCCGGTGGCGCGCTGGTTAAGTGTGCCTGTTCCGCTTCGCCGGCCCGGGGTTCGCCAGTTCAGATCCCGGGGGTGGACGTGGCACCGCTGGGCGAGCCACGTGGTGGTAGGCGTCCCACATATGAAATAGAGGAAGATGGGCACGGAGGTGAGCTCAGGGCCAGCCTTCCTCGGCAAAAAGAGGAGGATTGGCAGCAGTTAGCTCAGGGCTCATCGTCCTCAAAACAAAACAAAACAAAACAAAAAGCCACTAAAAGTGAATATGGGAAACATCTTTGTGTTCAAGGAAAGTGAGATGGCTGCCTTCAGGCAAGAGGGCCTAAAAAGTAAAGATCGTTTTGTCTGTGAAAAGGTGATCAAAGTTTCACGGGGAAAATAATCTGAGAAAAAGGCCTGTTCGTGGTCAAGTGGCCTAAAATTGGAACGAGTGGACAGATAGAAATGGCGAGCGATAGGATCTATGGGAGTCTATGAGGAAGCCATTGGGTGTCGGCCTAATTCGGCCTGACAGTGTTTTTCGAAAAGGGCCTGACGTGGCCGTCGAGCACGCATCGCATCGTAGATCCGCTTTACACATTTCCTACGGCAAGAACCAATGCCCTTAAGGGAAAGGAGCAGCTTCCCCGTGCTCGGGCCTTTCCTTAAGGAGAGGCATCTTTCCTTAGGCTAGGAGCGGATGGTTGCGCTCACCTTTGACCATCCGGCTCCCCTGTGACCACCCAGGCCCAGACAACAGACCTGCCACCCAGCAGTGTCTGTCGATCGCTGTGCCGACAGAGCAGTCTCGCGACTATCATCCAAGGGACCTTTCGATCCTATGTGAAACGTCCTCTCTGGGGGTCTAGAAGCACTCTGTACACCCCACTTCCCGGGCACCCTCTCTTCCTTCGGGAAGAAAGGCCCCGGGCCACAGTCCTCACATTTTAGCTCAGAATAAACGCACCCCGATTTTCACGGATAGATTGGTTCCGGATTATTTCCGTCGACAGAATGGAATCAAGTCAATGAGTTTCAAGATCGGAGGGAAGCTGATGCAAAATCAGAATTTGTTTTTCTCACTCCCGAAAGGATACTTTTCTCTAACTTCTAGTCTCCTCCTGATAAAGACGTTGGAAAATGTTTCTCTTGACCTCTGAGGGAATCGACACCAAAGACAGAGATCCTCCATTTTGTCAGAATGATTTCCTAGGCCTCCAATGGAGGAGGCCTCCCTCGGACGGGAGCTCAGCTTTTGTTTTGCAACAGTTTTCCTCTCTCTGCTTGCCTTTAACATCTCCTTTCCCGTTCTTCTTTTTTGGAAGGGAAATACGTGCACCGCTGGGGAAAAAAAAAAAAAAAGAATTTTCTAAATGACCAAAGAAGATCTACGACTGTTGTTATTTTGGTTTCACGGAGCAGTTCCACGTCCACATTTACTCCATTTTAAACACCCACACACACTCACAGCACGGCGCTGTGAGGATGTCCCGGGGAACTCGATTTGTGGAGGGAATGGCTGTGAGGTCTCTGCCCCCCAACCCCCACCATTTGGGTGCTTCTGCTTGTTGATGAGGACGGGAAGCCCTGCTGAAATCCATATTCTTATCACCACACGTGCATCTGCACCCATGCTCCCCCCCGTGTGTCGTCTTTGGGCTTTGCTGTGGCCCCGTGCGGAGGGAGACCTGTTTTGTGTTGTAAACTTTTCCGCGGCCAAGCGGCTCGGTCCTTTCCTCTACGACTTGTGGGCTCTGTCTGTCCGTCTGCCTTAGAGAGACCCTCTGGGCCGGAAGTGACAGGCTGCACACAATTCCTGACAGACTGCGGACAATTCCTCCGTCGTCACGGTCCTTCTCTGATGACGTGCATGGTTTCGGTTTGACAGCGACCCCCACCCCCCACCCCGCCGTGATTTTCTAAGTCCTCCCGGGAGCCCGGGAAGTGCTCGGGCCGCTCCGGGAAGCGGGGGCCGGCAGCCCCGGCCTGCCCCGTGGCATCTCCGGGGACTTTTCCACCTCTGTCCGCGTCAGCCAGCCGGCAGCCCCGCGCCCGGCCCGGCCCAGAAGTCACGTGGGGAGTCTGTCCCCTTCCTGGCAAGCCCACCCACCCCACCCCCCTCCCCGCCGATTTTCCAACACCTCCTTCTGCGCCCAGGGTTGCCCTGTGCTGCCTGGGAGCTCCGAGGTGGACACCCTGGGGCCTCACGTGGTGACCTCCCGGCCGCCCCAAGCGGGCCCAGAGAGAAAGAGAGAGAGAGAGAGACAGAGAGAGACAGAGACAGAGACAGAGACAGAGAGAGACAGAGACAGAGACAGAGACAGAGACAGAGAGAGACCTGACCCGGCGGTGGGCTCAGGCTGTGCACTCTCGCTGGCTGGTGACCCGGTTCCCTCCCGCTGACCCCTCCGCGCCGGTCGTTGGGCGCCATCTGGCGGCCGCTTTTACAGAGTGGCCCTCCTCCGGAGCCCCGGCGACATGAGCAAGGGATGGGACTCGCAGGACGTCTGTGTGGTTTCCAGTGTGGGGCTGTGTGGAACAGAGCTGCTAAGAACATTCATGCCCCGGATTCTGTGTGAATGAACAGGAACGTGGCCGCAGCCCCCACCCCGCCCCCCGCCCCAGCCCCCGGGAGTGGTGGGAGTGGTGCCCTCCAGACCACCCTCGGGTTGGATGCCTCCCTCCCTGGAAGGACTCACGGGACTCCACAAAAGCTGACTTCCTGGAGGTCCAGCGGAGACCCCCAAGGCCCAAGGCCCCCCCCCCCACCCACCCACCACAGATCACTGTGGAAGCCTTAACGACCCAAGGCTCCAGCTACATACAGACGCTCTTAGGAGGCAAGATACACCAAAGGCTTATGTAGGTTGCCACTTTCGGTGGTTGTTTCCGCAGCGTGTCAGTTTTGGAACCCGCCACGCCCTTTTTCACAGAGGCCATACCGTTTCCCTTCACCACCAGTGAGGCGTGAGTGACTGACTTGGCTTCTCCGCGACCTGACTAGCAGTTTGATCCTGTTCCGGTATTTGGAAGAAGGCAGTCTCACCCATGTGTCCCCACAATGTCTCCCTCTAATTTTCTCACTTGCTTTTCCAGGGAACAGCTCACATCTTTTCATGCGCTTATCGGTCATCCATGCGTACCTCCTCCACCCCAGGTGAAAGTGCCTGCTCTGTCTATTGGTCTTCCATTCTTTTTGTATTTTTCAGTGTTGATTTCCCCCGGGTCTCCACTCCATTGTGGGTTTTGTTTTTTGTTTTTTGTTTTTTGTTTTTTTTTTTTTGCTTAAAGATTGTCACCTGAGCTAGGCACTGTTGCGCTGCTTCCTCAGTTTCAGAGGGTACCTTTTTCAGGGTTGCTGTTTGACCGGGTCTCCTCGCCATTGTATTTTTTTATTTTTTTTTTTTTGCTTAAAGATTGCCACCTGAGCTAGCCTCTGTTGCCCATCTTCTTCGGTTTCAGAGGGTAGATTTCTCAGTGTTGCTTTTTCGCCAGCTCTCCACGCCCTTGCGTCTTTTTTTTTTCTGCTTGAAGGCTGCAACCTGAGCTAGCTTCTTTTGCCCATGTTCCTCAGTTTCAGAGGGTGGATTTCTCCGTGTTGCTTTTTCCCCAGGTCTCCACACCCTTGTGTGTTTCTTTGGCTTAACGATTGCCACCTGAGGTAGCCTCTGTTGCCCATCTTCGTCCGTTTCAGAGGGTGGATTTCTCAGTGTTGCCTTTTCGCCAGCTCCCCACGCCCTTGTGTGTTTCTTTTGCTTAAAGATTGTCACCTGAGCTAGGCACTGTTGCCCTGCTTCCTCAGTTTCAGAGGGTACCTTTTTCAGGGTTGCTTTTTCACCGGGTCTCCTCGCCATTGTATTTTTTTATCTTATTTTTTTTGCTTAAAGATTGCCACCTGAGCTAGCCTCTGTTGCGCTTCTTTCTCAGTTCTAGAGGGTAGATTTCTCCGTGTTGCTTTTTCCCCAGGTCTCCACGCACTTCCTTTTATTTTTCCTTAAAAATTGCCACCTGAGCTAGCCTCTGTTGCCCATCTTCGTCGGTTTCAGAGGGTAGATTTCTCACTGTTGCTTTTTTGCCAGGTCTGCACGCCCATGTGTTTTTTTTCTGCTTAAAGGTTGCAACCTGAGCTAGCTTCTTTTGCCCATGTTCGTCAGTTTCAGAGGGTGGATTTCTCCGTGTTGCTTTTTCCCCAGGTCTCCACACCCTTGTGTGTTTCTTTGGCTTAACGATTGCCACCTGAGGTAGCCTCTGTTGCCCATCTTCCTCAGTTTCAGAGGGTGGATTTCTGAATGTTGCTTTTTCCCCAGGTCTCCACGCCCTTGTGTGTTTCTTTTGCTTAACGATTGCCACCTGAAGCCAGCCTCTCTTGCCCATCTTCCTCAGTTTCAGAGGGTAGATATTTCAGGGTTGCTTTTTCCCCAGGTCTCCACGCCTTTGGGTTTTGTTTTTGCTTAACGATTGCCACCTGAGCTAGCCTCTGTTGCCCATCTTCGTCCGTTTCAGAGGGTGGATTTCTCAGTGTTGCCTTTTCCCCAGGTCTCCACGCCCTTGTGTGTTTCTTTTGCTTAAAGATTGCCACCTGAGCTAGCCTCTCTTGCCCATGTTCCTCAGTTTCAGAGGGTAGATATTTCAGGGTTGCTTTGTCCCCAGGGCTCCACGCCTTTGTGCTTTGTTTTTGCTTAAGGATTGCCACCTGAGGTAGCCTCTCTTGCCCATCTTCCTCAGTTTCAGAGGGTGGATTTCTCCGTGTTGCTTTTTCCCCAGGTCTCCACGCCCTTGTGTGTTTCTTTTGCTTAACGATTGCCACCTGAGCTAGCCTCTGTTGCCCATCTTCGTCCGTTTCAGAGGGTGGATTTCTCAGTGTTGCCTTTTCGCCAGCTCCCCACGCCCTTGTGTGTTTCTTTTGCTTAAAGATTGTCACCTGAGCTAGGCACTGTTGCCCTGCTTCCTCAGTTTCAGAGGGTACCTTTTTCAGGGTTGCTTTTTCACCGGGTCTCCTCGCCATTGTATTTTTTTATCTTATTTTTTTTGCTTAAAGATTGCCACCTGAGCTAGCCTCTGTTGCGCTTCTTTCTCAGTTCTAGAGGGTAGATTTCTCCGTGTTGCTTTTTCCCCAGGTCTCCACGCACTTCCTTTTATTTTTCCTTAAAAATTGCCACCTGAGCTAGCCTCTGTTGTCCATCTTCGTCGGTTTCAGAGGGTAGATTTCTCACTGTTGCTTTTTTGCCAGGTCTGCACGCCCTTGTGTTTTTTTTCTGCTTAAAGGTTGCAACCTGAGCTAGCTTCTTTTGCCCATGTCCCTCAGTTTCAGAGGGTGGATTTCTCCGTGTTGCTTTTTCCCCAGGCCTCCACGCCCTTGTGTGTTTCTTTTGCTTAAAGATTGCCACCTGAAGCCAGCCTCTCTTGCCCATCTTCCTCAGTTTCAGAGGGTAGATATTTCAGGGTTGCTTTTTCCCCAGGTCTCCACGCCTTTGTGTTTTGTTTTTGCTTAACGATTGCCACCTGAGCTAGCCTCTCTTGCCCATGTTCCTCAGTTTCAGAGGGTAGATATTTCAGGGTTGCTTTGTCCCCAGGGCTCCACGCCTTTGTGCTTTGTTTTTGCTTAAGGATTGCCACCTGAGCTAGCCTCTCTTGCCCATCTTCCTCAGTTTCAGAGGGTGGATTTCTCCGTGTTGCTTTTTCCCCAGGTCTCCACGCCCTTGTGTGTTTCTTTTGCTTAAAGATTGCCACCTGAGCTAGCCTCTGTTGCCCATCTTCGTCCGTTTCAGAGGGTGGATTTCTCAGTGTTGCCTTTTCGCCAGCTCCCCACGCCCTTGTGTGTTTCTTTTGCTTAAAGATTGTCACCTGAGCTAGGCACTGTTGCCCTGCTTCCTCAGTTTCAGAGGGTACCTTTTTCAGGGTTGCTTTTTCACCGGGTCTCCTCGCCATTGTATTTTTTTATCTTATTTTTTTTGCTTAAAGATTGCCACCTGAGCTAGCCTCTGTTGCGCTTCTTTCTCAGTTCTAGAGGGTAGATTTCTCCGTGTTGCTTTTTCCCCAGGTCTCCACGCACTTCCTTTTATTTTTCCTTAAAAATTGCCACCTGAGCTAGCCTCTGTTGTCCATCTTCGTCGGTTTCAGAGGGTAGATTTCTCACTGTTGCTTTTTTGCCAGGTCTGCACGCCCTTGTGTTTTTTTTCTGCTTAAAGGTTGCAACCTGAGCTAGCTTCTTTTGCCCATGTCCCTCAGTTTCAGAGGGTGGATTTCTCCGTGTTGCTTTTTCCCCAGGCCTCCACGCCCTTGTGTGTTTCTTTTGCTTAAAGATTGCCACCTGAAGCCAGCCTCTCTTGCCCATCTTCCTCAGTTTCAGAGGGTAGATATTTCAGGGTTGCTTTTTCCCCAGGTCTCCACGCCTTTGTGTTTTGTTTTTGCTTAACGATTGCCACCTGAGCTAGCCTCTCTTGCCCATGTTCCTCAGTTTCAGAGGGTAGATATTTCAGGGTTGCTTTGTCCCCAGGGCTCCACGCCTTTGTGCTTTGTTTTTGCTTAAGGATTGCCACCTGAGGTAGCCTCTCTTGCCCATCTTCCTCAGTTTCAGAGGGTGGATTTCTCCGTGTTGCTTTTTCCCCAGGTCTCCACGCCCTTGTGTGTTTCTTTTGCTTAAAGATTGCCACCTGAGCTAGCCTCTGTTGCCCATCTTCGTCCGTTTCAGAGGGTGGATTTCTCAGTGTTGCCTTTTCGCCAGCTCCCCACGCCCTTGTGTGTTTCTTTTGCTTAAAGATTGTCACCTGAGCTAGGCACTGTTGCCCTGCTTCCTCAGTTTCAGAGGGTACCTTTTTCAGGGTTGCTTTTTCACCGGGTCTCCTCGCCATTGTATTTTTTTATCTTATTTTTTTTGCTTAAAGATTGCCACCTGAGCTAGCCTCTGTTGCGCTTCTTTCTCAGTTCTAGAGGGTAGATTTCTCCGTGTTGCTTTTTCCCCAGGTCTCCACGCCCTTGTGTGTTTCTTTTGCTTAAAGATTGCCACCTGAGCTAGCCTCTGTTGCCCATCTTCGTCCGTTTCAGAGGGTGGATTTCTCAGTGTTGCCTTTTCGCCAGCTCCCCACGCCCTTGTGTGTTTCTTTTGCTTAAAGATTGTCACCTGAGCTAGGCACTGTTGCCCTGCTTCCTCAGTTTCAGAGGGTACCTTTTTCAGGGTTGCTTTTTCACCGGGTCTCCTCGCCATTGTATTTTTTTATCTTATTTTTTTTGCTTAAAGATTGCCACCTGAGCTAGCCTCTGTTGCGCTTCTTTCTCAGTTCTAGAGGGTAGATTTCTCCGTGTTGCTTTTTCCCCAGGTCTCCACGCACTTCCTTTTATTTTTCCTTAAAAATTGCCACCTGAGCTAGCCTCTGTTGTCCATCTTCGTCGGTTTCAGAGGGTAGATTTCTCACTGTTGCTTTTTTGCCAGGTCTGCACGCCCTTGTGTTTTTTTTCTGCTTAAAGGTTGCAACCTGAGCTAGCTTCTTTTGCCCATGTCCCTCAGTTTCAGAGGGTGGATTTCTCCGTGTTGCTTTTTCCCCAGGCCTCCACGCCCTTGTGTGTTTCTTTTGCTTAACGATTGCCACCTGAGCTAGCCTCTGTTGCCCATCTTCGTCCGTTTCAGAGGGTGGATTTCTCAGTGTTGCCTTTTCCCCAGCTCCCCACGCCCTTGTGTGTTTCTTTTGCTTAAAGATTGCCACCTGAAGCCAGCCTCTCTTGCCCATCTTCCTCAGTTTCAGAGGGTAGATATTTCAGGGTTGCTTTTTCCCCAGGTCTCCACGCCTTTGGGTTTTGTTTTTGCTTAACGATTGCCACCTGAGCTAGCCTCTCTTGCCCATCTTCCTGAGTTTCAGAGGGTCGATATCTCCGTGTTGCTGTTTCCCCAGGTCTCCACGCCCTTGTGTGTTTCTTTTGCTTAACGTTTGCCACCTGAAGCCAGCCTCTCTTGCCCATCTTCCTCAGTTTCAGAGGGTAGATATTTCAGGGTTGCTTTTTCCCCAGGTCTCCACGCCTTTGTGTTTTGTTTTTGCTTAACGAGTGCCACCTGAGCTAGCCTCTCTTGCCCATGTTCCTCAGTTTCAGAGGGTAGATATTTCAGGGTTGCTTTGTCCCCAGGGCTCCACGCCTTTGTGCTTTGTTTTTGCTTAAGGATTGCCACCTGAGCTAGCCTCTCTTGCCCATCTTCCTCAGTTTCAGAGGGTGGATTTCTCCGTGTTGCTTTTTCCCCAGGTCTCCACGCCCTTGTGTGTTTCTTTTGCTTAAAGATTGCCACCTGAGCTAGCCTCTGTTGCCCATCTTCGTCCGTTTCAGAGGGTGGATTTCTCAGTGTTGCCTTTTCGCCAGCTCCCCACGCCCTTGTGTGTTTCTTTTGCTTAAAGATTGTCACCTGAGCTAGGCACTGTTGCCCTGCTTCCTCAGTTTCAGAGGGTACCTTTTTCAGGGTTGCTTTTTCACCGGGTCTCCTCGCCATTGTATTTTTTTATCTTATTTTTTTTGCTTAAAGATTGCCACCTGAGCTAGCCTCTGTTGCGCTTCTTTCTCAGTTCTAGAGGGTAGATTTCTCCGTGTTGCTTTTTCCCCAGGTCTCCACGCACTTCCTTTTATTTTTCCTTAAAAATTGCCACCTGAGCTAGCCTGTGTTGTCCATCTTCGTCGGTTTCAGAGGGTAGATTTCTCACTGTTGCTTTTTTGCCAGGTCTGCACGCCCTTGTGTTTTTTTTCTGCTTAAAGGTTGCAACCTGAGCTAGCTTCTTTTGCCCATGTCCCTCAGTTTCAGAGGGTGGATTTCTCCGTGTTGCTTTTTCCCCAGGCCTCCACGCCCTTGTGTGTTTCTTTTGCTTAAAGATTGCCACCTGAAGCCAGCCTCTCTTGCCCATCTTCCTCAGTTTCAGAGGGTAGATATTTCAGGGTTGCTTTTTCCCCAGGTCTCCACGCCTTTGTGTTTTGTTTTTGCTTAACGATTGCCACCTGAGCTAGCCTCTCTTGCCCATGTTCCTCAGTTTCAGAGGGTAGATATTTCAGGGTTGCTTTGTCCCCAGGGCTCCACGCCTTTGTGCTTTGTTTTTGCTTAAGGATTGCCACCTGAGCTAGCCTCTCTTGCCCATCTTCCTCAGTTTCAGAGGGTGGATTTCTCCGTGTTGCTTTTTCCCCAGGTCTCCACGCCCTTGTGTGTTTCTTTTGCTTAAAGATTGCCACCTGAGCTAGCCTCTGTTGCCCATCTTCGTCCGTTTCAGAGGGTGGATTTCTCAGTGTTGCCTTTTCGCCAGCTCCCCACGCCCTTGTGTGTTTCTTTTGCTTAAAGATTGTCACCTGAGCTAGGCACTGTTGCCCTGCTTCCTCAGTTTCAGAGGGTACCTTTTTCAGGGTTGCTTTTTCACCGGGTCTCCTCGCCATTGTATTTTTTTATCTTATTTTTTTTGCTTAAAGATTGCCACCTGAGCTAGCCTCTGTTGCGCTTCTTTCTCAGTTCTAGAGGGTAGATTTCTCCGTGTTGCTTTTTCCCCAGGTCTCCACGCACTTCCTTTTATTTTTCCTTAAAAATTGCCACCTGAGCTAGCCTCTGTTGTCCATCTTCGTCGGTTTCAGAGGGTAGATTTCTCACTGTTGCTTTTTTGCCAGGTCTGCACGCCCTTGTGTTTTTTTTCTGCTTAAAGGTTGCAACCTGAGCTAGCTTCTTTTGCCCATGTCCCTCAGTTTCAGAGGGTGGATTTCTCCGTGTTGCTTTTTCCCCAGGCCTCCACGCCCTTGTGTGTTTCTTTTGCTTAAAGATTGCCACCTGAAGCCAGCCTCTCTTGCCCATCTTCCTCAGTTTCAGAGGGTAGATATTTCAGGGTTGCTTTTTCCCCAGGTCTCCACGCCTTTGTGTTTTGTTTTTGCTTAACGATTGCCACCTGAGCTAGCCTCTCTTGCCCATGTTCCTCAGTTTCAGAGGGTAGATATTTCAGGGTTGCTTTGTCCCCAGGGCTCCACGCCTTTGTGCTTTGTTTTTGCTTAAGGATTGCCACCTGAGCTAGCCTCTCTTGCCCATCTTCCTCAGTTTCAGAGGGTGGATTTCTCCGTGTTGCTTTTTCCCCAGGTCTCCACGCCCTTGTGTGTTTCTTTTGCTTAAAGATTGCCACCTGAGCTAGCCTCTGTTGCCCATCTTCGTCCGTTTCAGAGGGTGGATTTCTCAGTGTTGCCTTTTCGCCAGCTCCCCACGCCCTTGTGTGTTTCTTTTGCTTAAAGATTGTCACCTGAGCTAGGCACTGTTGCCCTGCTTCCTCAGTTTCAGAGGGTACCTTTTTCAGGGTTGCTTTTTCACCGGGTCTCCTCGCCATTGTATTTTTTTATCTTATTTTTTTTGCTTAAAGATTGCCACCTGAGCTAGCCTCTGTTGCGCTTCTTTCTCAGTTCTAGAGGGTAGATTTCTCCGTGTTGCTTTTTCCCCAGGTCTCCACGCACTTCCTTTTATTTTTCCTTAAAAATTGCCACCTGAGCTAGCCTCTGTTGTCCATCTTCGTCGGTTTCAGAGGGTAGATTTCTCACTGTTGCTTTTTTGCCAGGTCTGCACGCCCTTGTGTTTTTTTTCTGCTTAAAGGTTGCAACCTGAGCTAGCTTCTTTTGCCCATGTCCCTCAGTTTCAGAGGGTGGATTTCTCCGTGTTGCTTTTTCCCCAGGCCTCCACGCCCTTGTGTGTTTCTTTGTCTTAACGATTGCCACCTGAGCTAGCCTCTGTTGCCCATCTTCGTCCGTTTCAGAGGGTGGATTTCTCAGTGTTGCCTTTTCCCCAGCTCCCCACGCCCTTGTGTGTTTCTTTTGCTTAAAGATTGCCACCTGAAGCCAGAATCTCTTGCCCATCTTCCTCAGTTTCAGAGGGTAGATATTTCAGGGTTGCTTTTTCCCCAGGTCTCCACGCCTTTGGGTTTTGTTTTTGCTTAACGATTGCCACCTGAGCTAGCCTCTCTTGCCCATCTTCCTGAGTTTCAGAGGGTCGATATCTCCGTTTTGCTGTTTCCCCAGATCTCCACGCCCTTGTGTGTTTCTTTTGCTTAACGTTTGCCACCTGAAGCCAGCCTCTCTTGCCCATCTTCCTCAGTTTCAGAGGGTAGATATTTCAGGGTTGCTTTTTCCCCAGGTCTCCACGCCTTTGTGTTTTGTTTTTGCTTAACGAGTGCCACCTGAGCTAGCCTCTCTTGCCCATGTTCCTCAGTTTCAGAGGGTAGATATTTCAGGGTTGCTTTGTCCCCAGGGCTCCACGCCTTTGTGCTTTGTTTTTGCTTAAGGATTGCCACCTGAGCTAGCCTCTCTTGCCCATCTTCCTCAGTTTCAGAGGGTGGATTTCTCCGTGTTGCTTTTTCCCCAGGTCTCCACGCCCTTGTGTGTTTCTTTTGCTTAAAGATTGCCACCTGAGCTAGCCTCTGTTGCCCATCTTCGTCCGTTTCAGAGGGTGGATTTCTCAGTGTTGCCTTTTCGCCAGCTCCCCACGCCCTTGTGTGTTTCTTTTGCTTAAAGATTGTCACCTGAGCTAGGCACTGCTGCCCTGCTTCCTCAGTTTCAGAGGGTACCTTTTTCAGGGTTGCTTTTTGACCGGGTCTCCTCGCCATTGTATTTTTTTATTTTATTTTTTTTGCTTAAAGATTGCCACCTGAGCTAGCCTCTGTTGCGCTTCTTTCTCAGTTCTAGAGGGTAGATTTCTCCGTGTTGCTTTTTCCCCAGGTCTCCACGCACTTCCTTTTATTTTTCCTTAAAAATTGCCACCTGAGCTAGCCTCTGTTGCCCATCTTCGTCGGTTTCAGAGGGTAGATTTCTCACTGTTGCTTTTTTGCCAGGTCTGCACGCCCTTGTGTTTTTTTTCTGCTTAAAGGTTGCAACCTGAGCTAGCTTCTTTTGCCCATGTTCATCAGTTTCAGAGGGTGGATTTCTCCGTGTTGCTTTTTCCCCAGGCCTCCACGCCCTTGTGTGTTTCTTTTGCTTAACGATTGCCACCTGAGCTAGCCTCTGTTGCCCATCTTCGTCCGTTTCAGAGGGTGGATTTCTCAGTGTTGCCTTTTCGCCAGCTCCCCACGCCCTTGTGTGTTTCTTTTGCTTAAAGATTGCCACCTGAAGGCAGCCTCTCTTGCCCATCTTCCTCAGTTTCAGAGGGTAGATATTTCAGGGTTGCTTTTTCCCAGGTCTCCACGCCTTTGGGTTTTGTTTTTGCTTAACGATTGCCACCTGAGGTAGCCTCTGTTGCCCATCTTCCTCAGTTTCAGAGGGTGGATTTCTCCGTGTTGCTTTTTCCCCAGGCCTCCACGCCCTTGTGTGTTTCTTTTGCTTAAAGTTTGCCACCTGAGCTAGCCTCTGTTGCCCATCTTCGTCCGTTTCAGAGGGTGGATTTCTCAGTGTTGCCTTTTCGCCAGCTCCCCACGCCCTTGTGTGTTTCTTTTGCTTAAAGATTGTCACCTGAGCTAGGCACTGTTGCCCTGCTTCCTCAGTTTCAGAGGGTACCTTTTTCAGGGTTGCTTTTTGAGCGGGTCTCCTCGCCATTGTATTTTTTTATCCTATTTTTTTTGCTTAAAGATTGCCACATGAGCTAGCCTCTGTTGCCCATCTTCTTCGGTTTCAGAGGTTAGATTTCTCAGTGTTGCTTTTTCGCCAGCTCTCCACGCCCTTGCGTCTTTTTTTTTTCTGCTTAAAGTTTGCAACCTGAGCTAGCTTCTTTTGCCCATGTTCGTCAGTTTCAGAGGGTGGATTTCTCCGTGTTGCTTTTTCCCCAGGTCTCCACGCCCTTGTGTGTTTCTTTTACTTAACGATTGCCACCTAGGGAGCCTCTGTTGCCCATCCTCGTCTGTTTCAGAGGGTAGATTTCTCAGTGCTGCTTTTTCCCCAGGTCTCCACGCCCTTGTGTGTTTCTTTTGCTTAAAGTTTGCCACCTGAAGCCAGCCTCTCTTGCCCATCTTCCTCAGTTTCAGAGGGTAGATATTTCAGGGTTGCTTTGTCCCCAGGTCTCCATGCCTTTGTGCTTTGTTTTTGCTTAACGATTGCCACCTGAGGTAGCCTCTCTTGCCCATCTTCCTCAGTTTCAGAGGGTGGATTTCTCCGTGTTGATTTTTCCCCAGGTCTCCACGCCCTTGTGTGTTTATTTTGCTTAAAGATTGCCACCTGAGCTAGCCTCTGTTGCCCCTCTTCGTCCGTTTCAGAGGGTGGATTTCTCAGTGTTGCCTTTTCGCCAGCTCCCCACGCCCTTGTGTGTTTCTTTTGCTTAAAGATTGTCACCTGAGCTAGGCACTGTTGCCCTGCTTCTTCAGTTTCAGAGGGTACATTTTTCAGGGTTGCTTTTTGACCGGGTCTCCTCGCCATTGTATATTTTTATTTTATTTTTTTTTGCTTAAAGATTGTCACCTGAGCTAGCCTCTGTTGCCCATCTTCTTCGGTTTCAGAGGGTAGATTTCTCAGTGTTGCTTTTTCCCCAGGTCTCCACGCCCTTGTGTGTTTCTTTTGCTTAAGGATTGCCACCTGAGGTAGCTTCTGTTGCCCATCCTCGTCAGTTTCAGAGGGTAGATTTCTCAGTGCTGCTTTTTCCCCATGTCTCCATGCCCTTGTGTGTTTCTTTTGCTTAAAGTTTGCCACCTGAAGCCAGCCTCTCTTGCCCATCTTCCTCAGTTTCAGAGGGTAGATATTTCAGGGTTGCTTTTTCCCCAGGTCTCCACGCCTTTGGGTTTTGTTTTTGCTTAACGATTGCCACCTGAGCTAGCCTCTGTTGCTCATCTTCCTCTGTTTCAGAGGGTGGATTTCTCAGTGTTGCCTTTTCACCAGCTCCCCACGCCCTTGTGTGTTTCTTTTGCTTAACGATTGCCACCTCAGCTAGCCTCTGTTGCCCATCTTCGTCAGTTTCAGAGGGTGGATTTCCCAGTTGTGCTTTTTCCCCAGGTCTCCACGCGCTTTTGTGTGTGTGTGTGTGTGTGTGTGTGTGTGTGTGTGTTCCTGCTTAAAGATTGCCACCCGAGCTAGCCACTGTTTCCCATCTTCGTCAGTTTCAGGGGATGGATTTCTCAGTGTTGCCTTTTCGCCAGCTCCCCACGCCCTTGTGCGTTTCTTTTGCTTAAAGGTTGCCCCCTGAGCTAGCCTCTGTTGCGCTTCCTTCTCAGTTTCAGAGGGTAGATTTCTCAGCGTTCCTTTTTTCCAGGTCTCCACGCCATTGTGTGTTTCTTTTGCTTAAAGTTTGCCACCTGAGCTAGCCTCTGTTGCCCATCTTCGTCCGTTTCAGAGGGTGGATTTCTTAGTGTTGCCTTTTCGCCAGCTCCCCACGCCCTTGTGTGTTTCTTTTGCTTAAAGATTGTCACCTGAGCTAGGCACTGTTGCCCTGCTTCCTCAGTTTCAGAGGGTACCTTTTTCAGGGTTGCTTTTTGACCGGGTCTCCTCGCCATTGTATTTTTTTATTTTATTTTTTTTGCTTAAAGATTGCCACCTGAGCTAGCCTCTGTTGCGCTTCTTTCTCAGTTCTAGAGGGTAGATTTCTCCGTGTTGCTTTTTCCCCAGGTCTCCACGCACTTCCTTTTATTTTTCCTTAAAAATTGCCACCTGAGCTAGCCTCTGTTGCCCATCTTCGTCGGTTTCAGAGGGTAGATTTCTCACTGTTGCTTTTTTGCCAGGTCTGCACGCCCTTGTGTTTTTTTTCTGCTTAAAGGTTGCAACCTGAGCTAGCTTCTTTTGCCCATGTTCATCAGTTTCAGAGGGTGGATTTCTCCGTGTTGCTTTTTCCCCAGGCCTCCACGCCCTTGTGTGTTTCTTTTGCTTAACGATTGCCACCTGAGCTAGCATCTGTTGCCCATCTTCGTCCGTTTCAGAGGGTGGATTTCTCAGTGTTGCCTTTTCGCCAGCTCCCCACGCCCTTGTGTGTTTCTTTTGCTTCAAGATTGCCACCTGAAGCCAGCCTCTCTTGCCCATCTTCCTCAGTTTCAGAGGGTAGATATTTCAGGGTTGCTTTTTCCCCAGGTCTCCACGCCTTTGTGTTTTGTTTTTGCTTAACGAGTGCCACCTGAGCTAGCCTCTCTTGCCCATGTTCCTCAGTTTCAGAGGGTAGATATTTCAGGGTTGCTTTGTCCCCAGGGCTCCACGCCTTTGTGCTTTGTTTTTGCTTAAGGATTGCCACCTGAGGTAGCCTCTCTTGCCCATCTTCCTCAGTTTCAGAGGGTGGATTTCTCCGTGTTGCTTTTTCCCCAGGTCTCCACGCCCTTGTGTGTTTCTTTTGCTTAACGATTGCCACCTGAGCTAGCCTCTGTTGCCCATCTTCGTCCGTTTCAGAGGGTGGATTTCTTAGTGTTGCCTTTTCGCCAGCTCCTCACGCCCTTGTGTGTTTCTTTTGCTTAAAGATTGTCACCTGAGCTAGGCACTGCTGCCCTGCTTCCTCAGTTTCAGAGGGTACCTTTTTCAGGGTTGCTTTTTGACCGGGTCTCCTCGCCATTGTATTTTTTTATTTTATTTTTTTTGCTTAAAGATTGCCACCTGAGCTAGCCTCTGTTGCGCTTCTTTCTCAGTTCTAGAGGGTAGATTTCTCCGTGTTGCTTTTTCCCCAGGTCTCCACGCACTTCCTTTTATTTTTCCTTAAAAATTGCCACCTGAGCTAGCCTCTGTTGCCCATCTTCGTCGGTTTCAGAGGGTAGATTTCTCACTGTTGCTTTTTTGCCAGGTCTGCACGCCCTTGTGTTTTTTTTCTGCTTAAAGGTTGCAACCTGAGCTAGCTTCTTTTGCCCATGTTCATCAGTTTCAGAGGGTGGATTTCTCCGTGTTGCTTTGTCCCCAGGCCTCCACGCCCTTGTGTGTTTCTTTTGCTTAACGATTGCCACCTGAGCTAGCATCTGTTGCCCATCTTCGTCCGTTTCAGAGGGTGGATTTCTCAGTGTTGCCTTTTCGCCAGCTCCCCACGCCCTTGTGTGTTTCTTTTGCTTAAAGATTGCCACCTGAAGCCAGCCTCTCTTGCCCATCTTCCTCAGTTTCAGAGGGTAGATATTTCAGGGTTGCTTTTTCCCCAGGTCTCCACGCCTTTGTGTTTTGTTTTTGCTTAACGAGTGCCACCTGAGCTAGCCTCTCTTGCCCATGTTCCTCAGTTTCAGAGGGTAGATATTTCAGGGTTGCTTTGTCCCCAGGGCTCCACGCCTTTGTGCTTTGTTTTTGCTTAAGGATTGCCACCTGAGGTAGCCTCTCTTGCCCATCTTCCTCAGTTTCAGAGGGTGGATTTCTCCGTGTTGCTTTTTCCCCAGGTCTCCATGCCCTTGTGTGTTTCTTTTGCTTAACGATTGCCACCTGAGCTAGCCTCTGTTGCCCATCTTCGTCGGTTTCAGAGGGTAGATTTCTCACTGTTGCTTTTTTGCCAGGTCTGCACGCCCTTGTGTTTTTTTTCTGCTTAAAGGTTGCAACCTGAGCTAGCTTCTTTTGCCCATGTTCATCAGTTTCAGAGGGTGGATTTCTCCGTGTTGCTTTTTCCCCAGGCCTCCACGCGCTTGTGTGTTTCTTTTGCTTAACGATTGCCACCTGAGCTAGCCTCTGTTGCCCATCTTCGTCCGTTTCAGAGGGTGGATTTCTTAGTGTTGCCTTTTCGCCAGCTCCCCACGCCCTTGTGTGTTTCTTTTGCTTAAAGATTGTCACCTGAGCTAGGCACTGCTGCCCTGCTTCCTCAGTTTCAGAGGGTACCTTTTTCAGGGTTGCTTTTTGAGCGGGTCTCCTCGCCATTGTATTTTTTTATCCTATTTTTTTTGCTTAAAGATTGCCACATGAGCTAGCCTCTGTTGCCCATCTTCTTCGGTTTCAGAGGTTAGATTTCTCAGTGTTGCTTTTTCGCCAGCTCTCCACGCCCTTGCGTCTTTTTTTTTTCTGCTTAAAGTTTGCAACCTGAGCTAGCTTCTTTTGCCCATGTTCGTCAGTTTCAGAGGGTGGATTTCTCCGTGTTGCTTTTTCCCCAGGTCTCCACGCCCTTGTGTGTTTCTTTTACTTAACGATTGCCACCTAGGGAGCCTCTGTTGCCCATCCTCGTCTGTTTCAGAGGGTAGATTTCTCAGTGCTGCTTTTTCCCCAGGTCTCCACGCCCTTGTGTGTTTCTTTTGCTTAAAGTTTGCCACCTGAAGCCAGCCTCTCTTGCCCATCTTCCTCAGTTTCAGAGGGTAGATATTTCAGGGTTGCTTTGTCCCCAGGTCTCCATGCCTTTGTGCTTTGTTTTTGCTTAACGATTGCCACCTGAGGTAGCCTCTCTTGCCCATCTTCCTCAGTTTCAGAGGGTGGATTTCTCCGTGTTGATTTTTCCCCAGGTCTCCACGCCCTTGTGTGTTTATTTTGCTTAAAGATTGCCACCTGAGCTAGCCTCTGTTGCCCCTCTTCGTCCGTTTCAGAGGGTGGATTTCTCAGTGTTGCCTTTTCGCCAGCTCCCCACGCCCTTGTGTGTTTCTTTTGCTTAAAGATTGTCACCTGAGCTAGGCACTGTTGCCCTGCTTCTTCAGTTTCAGAGGGTACATTTTTCAGGGTTGCTTTTTGACCGGGTCTCCTCGCCATTGTATATTTTTATTTTATTTTTTTTTGCTTAAAGATTGTCACCTGAGCTAGCCTCTGTTGCCCATCTTCTTCGGTTTCAGAGGGTAGATTTCTCAGTGTTGCTTTTTCCCCAGGTCTCCACGCCCTTGTGTGTTTCTTTTGCTTAAGGATTGCCACCTGAGGTAGCTTCTGTTGCCCATCCTCGTCAGTTTCAGAGGGTAGATTTCTCAGTGCTGCTTTTTCCCCATGTCTCCATGCCCTTGTGTGTTTCTTTTGCTTAAAGTTTGCCACCTGAAGCCAGCCTCTCTTGCCCATCTTCCTCAGTTTCAGAGGGTAGATATTTCAGGGTTGCTTTTTCCCCAGGTCTCCACGCCTTTGGGTTTTGTTTTTGCTTAACGATTGCCACCTGAGCTAGCCTCTGTTGCTCATCTTCGTCTGTTTCAGAGGGTGGATTTCTCAGTGTTGCCTTTTCACCAGCTCCCCACGCCCTTGTGTGTTTCTTTTGCTTAACGATTGCCACCTCAGCTAGCCTCTGTTGCCCATCTTCGTCAGTTTCAGAGGGTGGATTTCCCAGTTGTGCTTTTTCCCCAGGTCTCCACGCGCTTTTGTGTGTGTGTGTGTGTGTGTGTGTGTGTGTGTGTGTTCCTGCTTAAAGATTGCCACCCGAGCTAGCCACTGTTTCCCATCTTCGTCAGTTTCAGGGGATGGATTTCTCAGTGTTGCCTTTTCGCCAGCTCCCCACGCCCTTGTGCGTTTCTTTTGCTTAAAGGTTGCCCCCTGAGCTAGCCTCTGTTGCGCTTCCTTCTCAGTTTCAGAGGGTAGATTTCTCAGCGTTCCTTTTTTCCAGGTCTCCACGCCATTGTGTGTTTCTTTTGCTTAAAGTTTGCCACCTGAGCTAGCCTCTGTTGCCCATCTTCGTCCGTTTCAGAGGGTGGATTTCTTAGTGTTGCCTTTTCGCCAGCTCCCCACGCCCTTGTGTGTTTCTTTTGCTTAAAGATTGTCACCTGAGCTAGGCACTGTTGCCCTGCTTCCTCAGTTTCAGAGGGTACCTTTTTCAGGGTTGCTTTTTGACCGGGTCTCCTCGCCATTGTATTTTTTTATTTTATTTTTTTTGCTTAAAGATTGCCACCTGAGCTAGCCTCTGTTGCGCTTCTTTCTCAGTTCTAGAGGGTAGATTTCTCCGTGTTGCTTTTTCCCCAGGTCTCCACGCACTTCCTTTTATTTTTCCTTAAAAATTGCCACCTGAGCTAGCCTCTGTTGCCCATCTTCGTCGGTTTCAGAGGGTAGATTTCTCACTGTTGCTTTTTTGCCAGGTCTGCACGCCCTTGTGTTTTTTTTCTGCTTAAAGGTTGCAACCTGAGCTAGCTTCTTTTGCCCATGTTCATCAGTTTCAGAGGGTGGATTTCTCCGTGTTGCTTTTTCCCCAGGCCTCCACGCCCTTGTGTGTTTCTTTTGCTTAACGATTGCCACCTGAGCTAGCATCTGTTGCCCATCTTCGTCCGTTTCAGAGGGTGGATTTCTCAGTGTTGCCTTTTCGCCAGCTCCCCACGCCCTTGTGTGTTTCTTTTGCTTCAAGATTGCCACCTGAAGCCAGCCTCTCTTGCCCATCTTCCTCAGTTTCAGAGGGTAGATATTTCAGGGTTGCTTTTTCCCCAGGTCTCCACGCCTTTGTGTTTTGTTTTTGCTTAACGAGTGCCACCTGAGCTAGCCTCTCTTGCCCATGTTCCTCAGTTTCAGAGGGTAGATATTTCAGGGTTGCTTTGTCCCCAGGGCTCCACGCCTTTGTGCTTTGTTTTTGCTTAAGGATTGCCACCTGAGGTAGCCTCTCTTGCCCATCTTCCTCAGTTTCAGAGGGTGGATTTCTCCGTGTTGCTTTTTCCCCAGGTCTCCACGCCCTTGTGTGTTTCTTTTGCTTAACGATTGCCACCTGAGCTAGCCTCTGTTGCCCATCTTCGTCCGTTTCAGAGGGTGGATTTCTTAGTGTTGCCTTTTCGCCAGCTCCTCACGCCCTTGTGTGTTTCTTTTGCTTAAAGATTGTCACCTGAGCTAGGCACTGCTGCCCTGCTTCCTCAGTTTCAGAGGGTACCTTTTTCAGGGTTGCTTTTTGACCGGGTCTCCTCGCCATTGTATTTTTTTATTTTATTTTTTTTGCTTAAAGATTGCCACCTGAGCTAGCCTCTGTTGCGCTTCTTTCTCAGTTCTAGAGGGTAGATTTCTCCGTGTTGCTTTTTCCCCAGGTCTCCACGCACTTCCTTTTATTTTTCCTTAAAAATTGCCACCTGAGCTAGCCTCTGTTGCCCATCTTCGTCGGTTTCAGAGGGTAGATTTCTCACTGTTGCTTTTTTGCCAGGTCTGCACGCCCTTGTGTTTTTTTTCTGCTTAAAGGTTGCAACCTGAGCTAGCTTCTTTTGCCCATGTTCATCAGTTTCAGAGGGTGGATTTCTCCGTGTTGCTTTGTCCCCAGGCCTCCACGCCCTTGTGTGTTTCTTTTGCTTAACGATTGCCACCTGAGCTAGCATCTGTTGCCCATCTTCGTCCGTTTCAGAGGGTGGATTTCTCAGTGTTGCCTTTTCGCCAGCTCCCCACGCCCTTGTGTGTTTCTTTTGCTTAAAGATTGCCACCTGAAGCCAGCCTCTCTTGCCCATCTTCCTCAGTTTCAGAGGGTAGATATTTCAGGGTTGCTTTTTCCCCAGGTCTCCACGCCTTTGTGTTTTGTTTTTGTTTAACGAGTGCCACCTGAGCTAGCCTCTCTTGCCCATGTTCCTCAGTTTCAGAGGGTAGATATTTCAGGGTTGCTTTGTCCCCAGGGCTCCACGCCTTTGTGCTTTGTTTTTGCTTAAGGATTGCCACCTGAGGTAGCCTCTCTTGCCCATCTTCCTCAGTTTCAGAGGGTGGATTTCTCCGTGTTGCTTTTTCCCCAGGTCTCCATGCCCTTGTGTGTTTCTTTTGCTTAACGATTGCCACCTGAGCTAGCCTCTGTTGCCCATCTTCGTCGGTTTCAGAGGGTAGATTTCTCACTGTTGCTTTTTTGCCAGGTCTGCACGCCCTTGTGTTTTTTTTCTGCTTAAAGGTTGCAACCTGAGCTAGCTTCTTTTGCCCATGTTCATCAGTTTCAGAGGGTGGATTTCTCCGTGTTGCTTTTTCCCCAGGCCTCCACGCGCTTGTGTGTTTCTTTTGCTTAACGATTGCCACCTGAGCTAGCCTCTGTTGCCCATCTTCGTCCGTTTCAGAGGGTGGATTTCTCAGTGTTGCCTTTTCGCCAGCTCCCCACGCCCTTGTGTGTTTCTTTTGCTTAAAGATTGCCACCTGAAGGCAGCCTCTCTTGCCCATCTTCCTCAGTTTCAGAGGGTAGATATTTCAGGGTTGCTTTTTCCCAGGTCTCCACGCCTTTGGGTTTTGTTTTTGCTTAACGATTGCCACCTGAGGTAGCCTCTGTTGCCCATCTTCCTCAGTTTCAGAGGGTGGATTTCTCCGTGTTGCTTTTTCCCCAGGCCTCCACGCCCTTGTGTGTTTCTTTTGCTTAAAGTTTGCCACCTGAGCTAGCCTCTGTTGCCCATCTTCGTCCGTTTCAGAGGGTGGATTTCTCAGTGTTGCCTTTTCGCCAGCTCCCCACGCCCTTGTGTGTTTCTTTTGCTTAAAGATTGTCACCTGAGCTAGGCACTGTTGCCCTGCTTCCTCAGTTTCAGAGGGTACCTTTTTCAGGGTTGCTTTTTGAGCGGGTCTCCTCGCCATTGTATTTTTTTATCCTATTTTTTTTGCTTAAAGATTGCCACATGAGCTAGCCTCTGTTGCCCATCTTCTTCGGTTTCAGAGGTTAGATTTCTCAGTGTTGCTTTTTCGCCAGCTCTCCACGCCCTTGCGTCTTTTTTTTTTCTGCTTAAAGTTTGCAACCTGAGCTAGCTTCTTTTGCCCATGTTCGTCAGTTTCAGAGGGTGGATTTCTCCGTGTTGCTTTTTCCCCAGGTCTCCACGCCCTTGTGTGTTTCTTTTACTTAACGATTGCCACCTAGGGAGCCTCTGTTGCCCATCCTCGTCTGTTTCAGAGGGTAGATTTCTCAGTGCTGCTTTTTCCCCAGGTCTCCACGCCCTTGTGTGTTTCTTTTGCTTAAAGTTTGCCACCTGAAGCCAGCCTCTCTTGCCCATCTTCCTCAGTTTCAGAGGGTAGATATTTCAGGGTTGCTTTGTCCCCAGGTCTCCATGCCTTTGTGCTTTGTTTTTGCTTAACGATTGCCACCTGAGGTAGCCTCTCTTGCCCATCTTCCTCAGTTTCAGAGGGTGGATTTCTCCGTGTTGATTTTTCCCCAGGTCTCCACGCCCTTGTGTGTTTCTTTTGCTTAAAGATTGCCACCTGAGCTAGCCTCTGTTGCCCCTCTTCGTCCGTTTCAGAGGGTGGATTTCTCAGTGTTGCCTTTTCGCCAGCTCCCCACGCCCTTGTGTGTTTCTTTTGCTTAAAGATTGTCACCTGAGCTAGGCACTGTTGCCCTGCTTCTTCAGTTTCAGAGGGTACATTTTTCAGGGTTGCTTTTTGACCGGGTCTCCTCGCCATTGTATATTTTTATTTTATTTTTTTTTGCTTAAAGATTGTCACCTGAGCTAGCCTCTGTTGCCCATCTTCTTCGGTTTCAGAGGGTAGATTTCTCAGTGTTGCTTTTTCCCCAGGTCTCCACGCCCTTGTGTGTTTCTTTTGCTTAAGGATTGCCACCTGAGGTAGCTTCTGTTGCCCATCCTCGTCAGTTTCAGAGGGTAGATTTCTCAGTGCTGCTTTTTCCCCATGTCTCCATGCCCTTGTGTGTTTCTTTTGCTTAAAGTTTGCCACCTGAAGCCAGCCTCTCTTGCCCATCTTCCTCAGTTTCAGAGGGTAGATATTTCAGGGTTGCTTTTTCCCCAGGTCTCCACGCCTTTGGGTTTTGTTTTTGCTTAACGATTGCCACCTGAGCTAGCCTCTGTTGCTCATCTTCCTCTGTTTCAGAGGGTGGATTTCTCAGTGTTGCCTTTTCACCAGCTCCCCACGCCCTTGTGTGTTTCTTTTGCTTAACGATTGCCACCTCAGCTAGCCTCTGTTGCCCATCTTCGTCAGTTTCAGAGGGTGGATTTCCCAGTTGTGCTTTTTCCCCAGGTCTCCACGCGCTTTTGTGTGTGTGTGTGTGTGTGTGTGTGTGTGTGTGTGTTCCTGCTTAAAGATTGCCACCCGAGCTAGCCACTGTTTCCCATCTTCGTCAGTTTCAGGGGATGGATTTCTCAGTGTTGCCTTTTCGCCAGCTCCCCACGCCCTTGTGCGTTTCTTTTGCTTAAAGGTTGCCCCCTGAGCTAGCCTCTGTTGCGCTTCCTTCTCAGTTTCAGAGGGTAGATTTCTCAGCGTTCCTTTTTTCCAGGTCTCCACGCCATTGTGTGTTTCTTTTGCTTAAAGATTGCCACCTGAGCTAGCCTCTGTTGCCCATCTTCGTCCGTTTCAGAGGGTGGATTTCTTAGTGTTGCCTTTTCGCCAGCTCCCCACGCCCTTGTGTGTTTCTTTTGCTTAAAGATTGTCACCTGAGCTAGGCACTGTTGCCCTGCTTCCTCAGTTTCAGAGGGTACCTTTTTCAGGGTTGCTTTTTGACCGGGTCTCCTCGCCATTGTATTTTTTTATTTTATTTTTTTTGCTTAAAGATTGCCACCTGAGCTAGCCTCTGTTGCGCTTCTTTCTCAGTTCTAGAGGGTAGATTTCTCCGTGTTGCTTTTTCCCCAGGTCTCCACGCACTTCCTTTTATTTTTCCTTAAAAATTGCCACCTGAGCTAGCCTCTGTTGCCCATCTTCGTCGGTTTCAGAGGGTAGATTTCTCACTGTTGCTTTTTTGCCAGGTCTGCACGCCCTTGTGTTTTTTTCTGCTTAAAGGTTGCAACCTGAGCTAGCTTCTTTTGCCCATGTTCATCAGTTTCAGAGGGTGGATTTCTCCGTGTTGCTTTTTCCCCAGGCCTCCACGCCCTTGTGTGTTTCTTTTGCTTAACGATTGCCACCTGAGCTAGCATCTGTTGCCCATCTTCGTCCGTTTCAGAGGGTGGATTTCTCAGTGTTGCCTTTTCGCCAGCTCCCCACGCCCTTGTGTGTTTCTTTTGCTTCAAGATTGCCACCTGAAGCCAGCCTCTCTTGCCCATCTTCCTCAGTTTCAGAGGGTAGATATTTCAGGGTTGCTTTTTCCCCAGGTCTCCACGCCTTTGTGTTTTGTTTTTGCTTAACGAGTGCCACCTGAGCTAGCCTCTCTTGCCCATGTTCCTCAGTTTCAGAGGGTAGATATTTCAGGGTTGCTTTGTCCCCAGGGCTCCACGCCTTTGTGCTTTGTTTTTGCTTAAGGATTGCCACCTGAGGTAGCCTCTCTTGCCCATCTTCCTCAGTTTCAGAGGGTGGATTTCTCCGTGTTGCTTTTTCCCCAGGTCTCCACGCCCTTGTGTGTTTCTTTTGCTTAACGATTGCCACCTGAGCTAGCCTCTGTTGCCCATCTTCGTCCGTTTCAGAGGGTGGATTTCTTAGTGTTGCCTTTTCGCCAGCTCCTCACGCCCTTGTGTGTTTCTTTTGCTTAAAGATTGTCACCTGAGCTAGGCACTGCTGCCCTGCTTCCTCAGTTTCAGAGGGTACCTTTTTCAGGGTTGCTTTTTGACCGGGTCTCCTCGCCATTGTATTTTTTTATTTTATTTTTTTTGCTTAAAGATTGCCACCTGAGCTAGCCTCTGTTGCGCTTCTTTCTCAGTTCTAGAGGGTAGATTTCTCCGTGTTGCTTTTTCCCCAGGTCTCCACGCACTTCCTTTTATTTTTCCTTAAAAATTGCCACCTGAGCTAGCCTCTGTTGCCCATCTTCGTCGGTTTCAGAGGGTAGATTTCTCACTGTTGCTTTTTTGCCAGGTCTGCACGCCCTTGTGTTTTTTTTCTGCTTAAAGGTTGCAACCTGAGCTAGCTTCTTTTGCCCATGTTCATCAGTTTCAGAGGGTGGATTTCTCCGTGTTGCTTTGTCCCCAGGCCTCCACGCCCTTGTGTGTTTCTTTTGCTTAACGATTGCCACCTGAGCTAGCATCTGTTGCCCATCTTCGTCCGTTTCAGAGGGTGGATTTCTCAGTGTTGCCTTTTCGCCAGCTCCCCACGCCCTTGTGTGTTTCTTTTGCTTAAAGATTGCCACCTGAAGCCAGCCTCTCTTGCCCATCTTCCTCAGTTTCAGAGGGTAGATATTTCAGGGTTGCTTTTTCCCCAGGTCTCCACGCCTTTGTGTTTTGTTTTTGCTTAACGAGTGCCACCTGAGCTAGCCTCTCTTGCCCATGTTCCTCAGTTTCAGAGGGTAGATATTTCAGGGTTGCTTTGTCCCCAGGGCTCCACGACTTTGTGCTTTGTTTTTGCTTAAGGATTGCCACCTGAGGTAGCCTCTCTTGCCCATCTTCCTCAGTTTCAGAGGGTGGATTTCTCCGTGTTGCTTTTTCCCCAGGTCTCCATGCCCTTGTGTGTTTCTTTTGCTTAACGATTGCCACCTGAGCTAGCCTCTGTTGCCCATCTTCGTCCGTTTCAGAGGGTGGATTTCTCAGTGTTGCCTTTTCGCCAGCTCCCCACGCCCTTGTGTGTTTCTTTTGCTTAAAGATTGCCACCTGAAGGCAGCCTCTCTTGCCCATCTTCCTCAGTTTCAGAGGGTAGATATTTCAGGGTTGCTTTGTCCCCAGGTCTCCACGCCTTTGGGTTTTGTTTTTGCTTAACGATTGCCACCTGATGTAGCCTCTGTTGCCCATCTTCCTCAGTTTCAGAGGGTGGATTTCTCCGTGTTGCTTTTTCCCCAGGCCTCCACGCCCTTGTGTGTTTCTTTTGCTTAAAGTTTGCCACCTGAGCTAGCCTCTGTTGCCCATCTTCGTCCGTTTCAGAGGGTGGATTTCTCAGTGTTGCCTTTTCGCCAGCTCCCCACGCCCTTGTGTGTTTCTTTTGCTTAAAGATTGTCACCTGAGCTAGGCACTGTTGCCCTGCTTCCTCAGTTTCAGAGGGTACCTTTTTCAGGGTTGCTTTTTGAGCGGGTCTCCTCGCCATTGTATTTTTTTATCCTATTTTTTTTGCTTAAAGATTGCCACATGAGCTAGCCTCTGTTGCCCATCTTCTTCGGTTTCAGAGGTTAGATTTCTCAGTGTTGCTTTTTCGCCAGCTCTCCACGCCCTTGCGTCTTTTTTTTTTCTGCTTAAAGTTTGCAACCTGAGCTAGCTTCTTTTGCCCATGTTCGTCAGTTTCAGAGGGTGGATTTCTCCGTGTTGCTTTTTCCCCAGGTCTCCACGCCCTTGTGTGTTTCTTTTACTTAACGATTGCCACCTAGGGAGCCTCTGTTGCCCATCCTCGTCTGTTTCAGAGGGTAGATTTCTCAGTGCTGCTTTTTCCCCAGGTCTCCACGCCCTTGTGTGTTTCTTTTGCTTAAAGTTTGCCACCTGAAGCCAGCCTCTCTTGCCCATCTTCCTCAGTTTCAGAGGGTAGATATTTCAGGGTTGCTTTGTCCCCAGGTCTCCACGCCTTTGTGTTTTGTTTTTGCTTAACGAGTGCCACCTGAGCTAGCCTCTCTTGCCCATGTTCCTCAGTTTCAGAGGGTAGATATTTCAGGGTTGCTTTGTCCCCAGGGCTCCACGCCTTTGTGCTTTGTTTTTGCTTAAGGATTGCCACCTGAGGTAGCCTCTCTTGCCCATCTTCCTCAGTTTCAGAGGGTGGATTTCTCCGTGTTGCTTTTTCCCCAGGTCTCCACGCCCTTGTGTGTTTCTTTTGCTTAACGATTGCCACCTGAGCTAGCCTCTGTTGCCCATCTTCGTCCGTTTCAGAGGGTGGATTTCTCAGTGTTGCCTTTTCGCCAGCTCCCCACGCCCTTGTGTGTTTCTTTTGCTTCAAGATTGCCACCTGAAGGCAGCCTCTCTTGCCCATCTTCCTCAGTTTCAGAGGGTAGATATTTCAGGGTTGCTTTTTCCCCAGGTCTCCACGCCTTTGGGTTTTGTTTTTGCTTAACGATTGCCACCTGAGGTAGCCTCTGTTGCCCATCTTCCTCAGTTTCAGAGGGTGGATTTCTCCGTGTTGCTTTTTCCCCAGGCCTCCACGCCCTTGTGTGTTTCTTTTGCTTAAAGTTTGCCACCTGAGCTAGCCTCTGTTGCCCATCTTCGTCCGTTTCAGAGGGTGGATTTCTCAGTGTTGCCTTTTCGCCAGCTCCCCACGCCCTTGTGTGTTTCTTTTGCTTAAAGATTGTCACCTGAGCTAGGCACTGTTGCCCTGCTTCCTCAGTTTCAGAGGGTACCTTTTTCAGGGTTGCTTTTTGAGCGGGTCTCCTCGCCATTGTATTTTTTTATCCTATTTTTTTTGCTTAAAGATTGCCACATGAGCTAGCCTCTGTTGCCCATCTTCTTCGGTTTCAGAGGTTAGATTTCTCAGTGTTGCTTTTTCGCCAGCTCTCCACGCCCTTGCGTCTTTTTTTTTTCTGCTTAAAGTTTGCAACCTGAGCTAGCTTCTTTTGCCCATGTTCGTCAGTTTCAGAGGGTGGATTTCTCCGTGTTGCTTTTTCCCCAGGTCTCCACGCCCTTGTGTGTTTCTTTTACTTAACGATTGCCACCTAGGGAGCCTCTGTTGCCCATCCTCGTCTGTTTCAGAGGGTAGATTTCTCAGTGCTGCTTTTTCCCCAGGTCTCCACGCCCTTGTGTGTTTCTTTTGCTTAAAGTTTGCCACCTGAAGCCAGCCTCTCTTGCCCATCTTCCTCAGTTTCAGAGGGTAGATATTTCAGGGTTGCTTTGTCCCCAGGTCTCCATGCCTTTGTGCTTTGTTTTTGCTTAACGATTGCCACGTGAGGTAGCCTCTCTTGCCCATCTTCCTCAGTTTCAGAGGGTGGATTTCTCCGTGTTGATTTTTCCCCAGGTCTCCACGCCCTTGTGTGTTTATTTTGCTTAAAGATTGCCACCTGAGCTAGCCTCTGTTGCCCCTCTTCGTCCGTTTCAGAGGGTGGATTTCTCAGTGTTGCCTTTTCGCCAGCTCCCCACGCCCTTGTGTGTTTCTTTTGCTTAAAGATTGTCACCTGAGCTAGGCACTGTTGCCCTGCTTCTTCAGTTTCAGAGGGTACATTTTTCAGGGTTGCTTTTTGACCGGGTCTCCTCGCCATTGTATATTTTTATTTTATTTTTTTTTGCTTAAAGATTGTCACCTGAGCTAGCCTCTGTTGCCCATCTTCTTCGGTTTCAGAGGGTAGATTTCTCAGTGTTGCTTTTTCCCCAGGTCTCCACGCCCTTGTGTGTTTCTTTTGCTTAAGGATTGCCACCTGAGGTAGCTTCTGTTGCCCATCCTCGTCAGTTTCAGAGGGTAGATTTCTCAGTGCTGCTTTTTCCCCAGGTCTCCATGCCCTTGTGTGTTTCTTTTGCTTAAAGTTTGCCACCTGAAGCCAGCCTCTCTTGCCCATCTTCCTCAGTTTCAGAGGGTAGATATTTCAGGGTTGCTTTTTCCCCAGGTCTCCACGCCTTTGGGTTTTGTTTTTGCTTAACGATTGCCACCTGAGGTAGCCTCTGTTGCCCATCTTCCTCAGTTTCAGAGGGTGGATTTCTCCGTGTTGCTTTTTCCCCAGGCCTCCATGCCCTTGTGTGTTTCTTTTGCTTAAAGATTGCCACCTGAGCTAGCCTCTGTTGCCCATCTTCGTCCGTTTCAGAGGGTGGATTTCTCAGTGTTGCCTTTTCGCCAGCTCCCCACGCCCTTGTGTGTTTCTTTTGCTTAAAGATTGTCACCTGAGCTAGGCACTGTTGCCCTGCTTCCTCAGTTTCAGAGGGTACCTTTTTCAGGGTTGCTTTTTGAGCGGGTCTCCTCGCCATTGTATTTTTTTATCCTGTTTTTTTTGCTTAAAGATTGCCACATGAGCTAGCCTCTGTTGCCCATCTTCTTCGGTTTCAGAGGTTAGATTTCTCAGTGTTGCTTTTTCGCCAGCTCTCCACGCCCTTGCGTCTTTTTTTTTTCTGCTTAAAGTTTGCAACCAGAGCTAGCTTCTTTTGCCCATGTTCGTCAGTTTCAGAGGGTGGATTTCTCCGTGTTGCTTTTTCCCCAGGTCTCCACGCCCTTGTGTGTTTCTTTTGCTTAACGATTGCCACCTGAGGTAGCTTCTGTTGCCCATCCTCGTCAGTTTCAGAGGGTAGATTTCTCAGTGCTGCTTTTTCCCCAGGTCTCCATGCCCTTGTGTGTTTCTTTTGCTTAAAGTTTGCCACCTGAAGCCAGCCTCTCTTGCCCATCTTCCTCAGTTTCAGAGGGTAGATATTTCAGGGTTGCTTTGTCCCCAGGTCTCCACGCCTTTGGGTTTTGTTTTTGCTTAACGATTGCCACCTGAGGTAGCCTCTGTTGCCCATCTTCCTCAGTTTCAGAGGGTGGATTTCTCCGTGTTGCTTTTTCCCCAGGCCTCCACGCCCTTGTGTGTTTCTTTTGCTTAAAGATTGCCACCTGAGCTAGCCTCTGTTGCCCATCTTCGTCCGTTTCAGAGGGTGGATTTCTCAGTGTTGCCTTTTCGCCAGCTCCCCACGCCCTTGTGTGTTTCTTTTGCTTAAAGATTGTCACCTGAGCTAGGCACTGTTGCCCTGCTTCCTCAGTTTCAGAGGGTACCTTTTTCAGGGTTGCTTTTTGAGCGGGTCTCCTCGCCATTGTATTTTTTTATCCTATTTTTTTTGCTTAAAGATTGCCACATGAGCTAGCCTCTGTTGCCCATCTTCTTCGGTTTCAGAGGTTAGATTTCTCAGTGTTGCTTTTTCGCCAGCTCTCCACGCCCTTGCGTCTTTTTTTTTTCTGCTTAAAGTTTGCAACCTGAGCTAGCTTCTTTTGCCCATGTTCGTCAGTTTCAGAGGGTGGATTTCTCCGTGTTGCTTTTTCCCCAGGTCTCCACGCCCTTGTGTGTTTCTTTTACTTAACGATTGCCACCTAGGGAGCCTCTGTTGCCCATCCTCGTCAGTTTCAGAGGGTAGATTTCTCAGTGCTGCTTTTTCCCCAGGTCTCCACGCCCTTGTGTGTTTCTTTTGCTTAAAGTTTGCCACCTGAAGCCAGCCTCTCTTGCCCATCTTCCTCAGTTTCAGATGGTAGATATTTCAGGGTTGCTTTTTCCCCAGGTCTCCATGCCTTTGTGTTTTGTTTTTGCTTAACGAGTGACACCTGAGCTAGCCTCTCTTGCCCATGTTCCTCAGTTTCAGAGGGTAGATATTTCAGGGTTGCTTTGTCCCCAGGGCTCCACGCCTTTGTGCTTTGTTTTTGCTTAAGGATTGCCACCTGAGGTAGCCTCTCTTGCCCATCTTCCTCAGTTTCAGAGGGTGGATTTCTCCGTGTTGCTTTTTCCCCAGGTCTCCACGCCCTTGTGTGTTTCTTTTGCTTAAAGATTGCCACCTGAGCTAGCCTCTGTTGCCCATCTTCGTCCGTTTCAGAGGGTGGATTTCTCAGTGTTGCCTTTTCGCCAGCTCCCCACGCCCTTGTGTGTTTCTTTTGCTTAAAGATTGCCACCTGAAGGCAGCCTCTCTTGCCCATCTTCCTCAGTTTCAGAGGGTAGATATTTCAGGGTTGCTTTGTCCCCAGGGCTCCACGCCTTTGTGCTTTGTTTTTGCTTAAGGATTGCCACCTGAGGTAGCCTCTCTTGCCCATCTTCCTCAGTTTCAGAGGGTGGATTTCTCCGTGTTGCTTTTTCCCCAGGTCTCCACGCCCTTGTGTGTTTCTTTTGCTTAAAGTTTGCCACCTGAAGCCAGCCTCTCTTGCCCATCTTCCTCAGTTTCAGATGGTAGATATTTCAGGGTTGCTTTTTCCCCAGGTCTCCATGCCTTTGTGTTTTGTTTTTGCTTAACGAGTGACACCTGAGCTAGCCTCTCTTGCCCATGTTCCTCAGTTTCAGAGGGTAGATATTTCAGGGTTGCTTTGTCCCCAGGGCTCCACGCCTTTGTGCTTTGTTTTTGCTTAAGGATTGCCACCTGAGGTAGCCTCTCTTGCCCATCTTCCTCAGTTTCAGAGGGTGGATTTCTCCGTGTTGCTTTTTCCCCAGGTCTCCACGCCCTTGTGTGTTTCTTTTGCTTAAAGATTGCCACCTGAGCTAGCCTCTGTTGCCCATCTTCGTCCGTTTCAGAGGGTGGATTTCTCAGTGTTGCCTTTTCGCCAGCTCCCCACGCCCTTGTGTGTTTCTTTTGCTTAAAGATTGCCACCTGAAGGCAGCCTCTCTTGCCCATCTTCCTCAGTTTCAGAGGGTAGATATTTCAGGGTTGCTTTGTCCCCAGGTCTCCACGCCTTTGGGTTTTGTTTTTGCTTAACGATTGCCACCTGAGGTAGCCTCTGTTGCCCATCTTCCTCAGTTTCAGAGGGTGGATTTCTCCGTGTTGCTTTTTCCCCAGGCCTCCACGCCCTTGTGTGTTTCTTTTGCTTAAAGATTGCCACCTGAGCTAGCCTCTGTTGCCCATCTTCGTCCGTTTCAGAGGGTGGATTTCTCAGTGTTGCCTTTTCGCCAGCTCCCCACGCCCTTGTGTGTTTCTTTTGCTTAAAGATTGTCACCTGAGCTAGGCACTGTTGCCCTGCTTCCTCAGTTTCAGAGGGTACCTTTTTCAGGGTTGCTTTTTGAGCGGGTCTCCTCGCCATTGTATTTTTTTATCCTATTTTTTTTGCTTAAAGATTGCCACATGAGCTAGCCTCTGTTGCCCATCTTCTTCGGTTTCAGAGGTTAGATTTCTCAGTGTTGCTTTTTCGCCAGCTCTCCACGCCCTTGCGTCTTTTTTTTTTCTGCTTAAAGTTTGCAACCTGAGCTAGCTTCTTTTGCCCATGTTCGTCAGTTTCAGAGGGTGGATTTCTCCGTGTTGCTTTTTCCCCAGGTCTCCACGCCCTTGTGTGTTTCTTTTGCTTAACGATTGCCACCTGAGGTAGCTTCTGTTGCCCATCCTCGTCAGTTTCAGAGGGTAGATTTCTCAGTGCTGCTTTTTCCCCAGGTCTCCATGCCCTTGTGTGTTTCTTTTGCTTAAAGTTTGCCACCTGAAGCCAGCCTCTCTTGCCCATCTTCCTCAGTTTCAGAGGGTAGATATTTCAGGGTTGCTTTGTCCCCAGGTCTCCACGCCTTTGGGTTTTGTTTTTGCTTAACGATTGCCACCTGAGGTAGCCTCTGTTGCCCATCTTCCTCAGTTTCAGAGGGTGGATTTCTCCGTGTTGCTTTTTCCCCAGGCCTCCACGCCCTTGTGTGTTTCTTTTGCTTAAAGATTGCCACCTGAGCTAGCCTCTGTTGCCCATCTTCGTCCGTTTCAGAGGGTGGATTTCTCAGTGTTGCCTTTTCGCCAGCTCCCCACGCCCTTGTGTGTTTCTTTTGCTTAAAGATTGTCACCTGAGCTAGGCACTGTTGCCCTGCTTCCTCAGTTTCAGAGGGTACCTTTTTCAGGGTTGCTTTTTGAGCGGGTCTCCTCGCCATTGTATTTTTTTATCCTATTTTTTTTGCTTAAAGATTGCCACATGAGCTAGCCTCTGTTGCCCATCTTCTTCGGTTTCAGAGGTTAGATTTCTCAGTGTTGCTTTTTCGCCAGCTCTCCACGCCCTTGCGTCTTTTTTTTTTCTGCTTAAAGTTTGCAACCTGAGCTAGCTTCTTTTGCCCATGTTCGTCAGTTTCAGAGGGTGGATTTCTCCGTGTTGCTTTTTCCCCAGGTCTCCACGCCCTTGTGTGTTTCTTTTACTTAACGATTGCCACCTAGGGAGCCTCTGTTGCCCATCCTCGTCTGTTTCAGAGGGTAGATTTCTCAGTGCTGCTTTTTCCCCAGGTCTCCACGCCCTTGTGTGTTTCTTTTGCTTAAAGTTTGCCACCTGAAGCCAGCCTCTCTTGCCCATCTTCCTCAGTTTCAGATGGTAGATATTTCAGGGTTGCTTTTTCCCCAGGTCTCCATCCCTTTGTGTTTTGTTTTTGCTTAACGAGTGACACCTGAGCTAGCCTCTCTTGCCCATGTTCCTCAGTTTCAGAGGGTAGATATTTCAGGGTTGCTTTGTCCCCAGGGCTCCACGCCTTTGTGCTTTGTTTTTGCTTAAGGATTGCCACCTGAGGTAGCCTCTCTTGCCCATCTTCCTCAGTTTCAGAGGGTGGATTTCTCCGTGTTGCTTTTTCCCCAGGTCTCCACGCCCTTGTGTGTTTCTTTTGCTTAAAGAATGCCACCTGAGCTAGCCTCTGTTGCCCATCTTCGTCCGTTTCAGAGGGTGGATTTCTCAGTGTTGCCTTTTCGCCAGCTCCCCACGCCCTTGTGTGTTTCTTTTGCTTAAAGATTGCCACCTGAAGGCAGCCTCTCTTGCCCATCTTCCTCAGTTTCAGAGGGTAGATATTTCAGGGTTGCTTTGTCCCCAGGGCTCCACGCCTTTGTGCTTTGTTTTTGCTTAAGGATTGCCACCTGAGTTAGCCTCTCTTGCCCATCTTCCTCAGTTTCAGAGGGTGGATTTCTCCGTGTTGCTTTTTCCCCAGGTCTCCACGCCCTTGTGTGTTTCTTTTGCTTAAAGTTTGCCACCTGAAGCCAGCCTCTCTTGCCCATCTTCCTCAGTTTCAGATGGTAGATATTTCAGGGTTGCTTTTTCCCCAGGTCTCCATGCCTTTGTGTTTTGTTTTTGCTTAACGAGTGACACCTGAGCTAGCCTCTCTTGCCCATGTTCCTCAGTTTCAGAGGGTAGATATTTCAGGGTTGCTTTGTCCCCAGGGCTCCACGCCTTTGTGCTTTGTTTTTGCTTAAGGATTGCCACCTGAGGTAGCCTCTCTTGCCCATCTTCCTCAGTTTCAGAGGGTGGATTTCTCCGTGTTGCTTTTTCCCCAGGTCTCCACGCCCTTGTGTGTTTCTTTTGCTTAAAGATTGCCACCTGAGCTAGCCTCTGTTGCCCATCTTCGTCCGTTTCAGAGGGTGGATTTCTCAGTGTTGCCTTTTCGCCAGCTCCCCACGCCCTTGTGTGTTTCTTTTGCTTAAAGATTGCCACCTGAAGGCAGCCTCTCTTGCCCATCTTCCTCAGTTTCAGAGGGTAGATATTTCAGGGTTGCTTTGTCCCCAGGTCTCCACGCCTTTGGGTTTTGTTTTTGCTTAACGATTGCCACCTGAGGTAGCCTCTGTTGCCCATCTTCCTCAGTTTCAGAGGGTGGATTTCTCCGTGTTGCTTTTTCCCCAGGCCTCCACGCCCTTGTGTGTTTCTTTTGCTTAAAGATTGCCACCTGAGCTAGCCTCTGTTGCCCATCTTCGTCCGTTTCAGAGGGTGGATTTCTCAGTGTTGCCTTTTCGCCAGCTCCCCACGCCCTTGTGTGTTTCTTTTGCTTAAAGATTGTCACCTGAGCTAGGCACTGTTGCCCTGCTTCCTCAGTTTCAGAGGGTACCTTTTTCAGGGTTGCTTTTTGAGCGGGTCTCCTCGCCATTGTATTTTTTTATCCTATTTTTTTTGCTTAAAGATTGCCACATGAGCTAGCCTCTGTTGCCCATCTTCTTCGGTTTCAGAGGTTAGATTTCTCAGTGTTGCTTTTTCGCCAGCTCTCCACGCCCTTGCGTCTTTTTTTTTTCTGCTTAAAGTTTGCAACCTGAGCTAGCTTCTTTTGCCCATGTTCGTCAGTTTCAGTGGGTGGATTTCTCCGTGTTGCTTTTTCCCCAGGTCTCCACGCCCTTGTGTGTTTCTTTTACTTAACGATTGCCACCTAGGGAGCCTCTGTTGCCCATCCTCGTCTGTTTCAGAGGGTAGATTTCTCAGTGCTGCTTTTTCCCCAGGTCTCCACGCCCTTGTGTGTTTCTTTTGCTTAAAGTTTGCCACCTGAAGCCAGCCTCTCTTGCCCATCTTCCTCAGTTTCAGATGGTAGATATTTCAGGGTTGCTTTTTCCCCAGGTCTCCATGCCTTTGTGTTTTGTTTTTGCTTAACGAGTGACACCTGAGCTAGCCTCTCTTGCCCATGTTCCTCAGTTTCAGAGGGTAGATATTTCAGGGTTGCTTTGTCCCCAGGGCTCCACGCCTTTGTGCTTTGTTTTTGCTTAAGGATTGCCACCTGAGGTAGCCTCTCTTGCCCATCTTCCTCAGTTTCAGAGGGTGGATTTCTCCGTGTTGCTTTTTCCCCAGGTCTCCACGCCCTTGTGTGTTTCTTTTGCTTAAAGATTGCCACCTGAGCTAGCCTCTGTTGCCCATCTTCGTCCGTTTCAGAGGGTGGATTTCTCAGTGTTGCCTTTTCGCCAGCTCCCCACGCCCTTGTGTGTTTCTTTTGCTTAAAGATTGCCACCTGAAGGCAGCCTCTCTTGCCCATCTTCCTCAGTTTCAGAGGGTAGATATTTCAGGGTTGCTTTGTCCCCAGGGCTCCACGCCTTTGTGCTTTGTTTTTGCTTAAGGATTGCCACCTGAGGTAGCCTCTCTTGCCCATCTTCCTCAGTTTCAGAGGGTGGATTTCTCCGTGTTGCTTTTTCCCCAGGCCTCCACGCCCTTGTGTGTTTCTTTTGCTTAAAGATTGCCACCTGAGCTAGCCTCTGTTGCCCATCTTCGTCCGTTTCAGAGGGTGGATTTCTCAGTGTTGCCTTTTCGCCAGCTCCCCACGCCCTTGTGTGTTTCTTTTGCTTAAAGATTGTCACCTGAGCTAGGCACTGTTGCCCTGCTTCCTCAGTTTCAGAGGGTACCTTTTTCAGGGTTGCTTTTTGAGCGGGTCTCCTCGCCATTGTATTTTTTTATCCTATTTTTTTTGCTTAAAGATTGCCACATGAGCTAGCCTCTGTTGCCCATCTTCTTCGGTTTCAGAGGTTAGATTTCTCAGTGTTGCTTTTTCGCCAGCTCTCCACGCCCTTGCGTCTTTTTTTTTTCTGCTTAAAGTTTGCAACCTGAGCTAGCTTCTTTTGCCCATGTTCGTCAGTTTCAGAGGGTGGATTTCTCCGTGTTGCTTTTTCCCCAGGTCTCCACGCCCTTGTGTGTTTCTTTTACTTAACGATTGCCACCTAGGGAGCCTCTGTTGCCCATCCTCGTCTGTTTCAGAGGGTAGATTTCTCAGTGCTGCTTTTTCCCCAGGTCTCCACGCCCTTGTGTGTTTCTTTTGCTTAAAGTTTGCCACCTGAAGCCAGCCTCTCTTGCCCATCTTCCTCAGTTTCAGATGGTAGATATTTCAGGGTTGCTTTTTCCCCAGGTCTCCATGCCTTTGTGTTTTGTTTTTGCTTAACGAGTGACACCTGAGCTAGCCTCTCTTGCCCATGTTCCTCAGTTTCAGAGGGTAGATATTTCAGGGTTGCTTTGTCCCCAGGGCTCCACGCCTTTGTGCTTTGTTTTTGCTTAAGGATTGCCACCTGAGGTAGCCTCTCTTGCCCATCTTCCTCAGTTTCAGAGGGTGGATTTCTCCGTGTTGCTTTTTCCCCAGGTCTCCACGCCCTTGTGTGTTTCTTTTGCTTAAAGATTGCCACCTGAGCTAGCCTCTGTTGCCCCTCTTCGTCCGTTTCAGAGGGTGGATTTCTCAGTGTTGCCTTTTCGCCAGCTCCCCACGCCCTTGTGTGTTTCTTTTGCTTAAAGATTGTCACCTGAGCTAGGCACTGTTGCCCTGCTTCTTCAGTTTCAGAGGGTACATTTTTCAGGGTTGCTTTTTGACCGGGTCTCCTCGCCATTGTATATTTTTATTTTATTTTTTTTTGCTTAAAGATTGTCACCTGAGCTAGCCTCTGTTGCCCATCTTCTTCGGTTTCAGAGGGTAGATTTCTCAGTGTTGCTTTTTCCCCAGGTCTCCACGCCCTTGTGTGTTTCTTTTGCTTAACGATTGCCACCTGAGGTAGCTTCTGTTGCCCATCCTCGTCAGTTTCAGAGGGTAGATTTCTCAGTGCTGCTTTTTCCCCAGGTCTCCATGCCCTTGTGTGTTTCTTTTGCTTAAAGTTTGCCACCTGAAGCCAGCCTCTCTTGCCCATCTTCCTCAGTTTCAGAGGGTAGATATTTCAGGGTTGCTTTGTCCCCAGGTCTCCACGCCTTTGGGTTTTGTTTTTGCTTAACGATTGCCACCTGAGGTAGCCTCTGTTGCCCATCTTCCTCAGTTTCAGAGGGTGGATTTCTCCGTGTTGCTTTTTCCCCAGGCCTCCACGCCCTTGTGTGTTTCTTTTGCTTAAAGATTGCCACCTGAGCTAGCCTCTGTTGCCCATCTTCGTCCGTTTCAGAGGGTGGATTTCTCAGTGTTGCCTTTTCGCCAGCTCCCCACGCCCTTGTGTGTTTCTTTTGCTTAAAGATTGTCACCTGAGCTAGGCACTGTTGCCCTGCTTCTTCAGTTTCAGAGGGTACATTTTTCAGGGTTGCTTTTTGACCGGGTCTCCTCGCCATTGTATATTTTTATTTTATTTTTTTTTGCTTAAAGATTGTCACCTGAGCTAGCCTCTGTTGCCCATCTTCTTCGGTTTCAGAGGGTAGATTTCTCAGTGTTGCTTTTTCCCCAGGTCTCCACGCCCTTGTGTGTTTCTTTTGCTTAACGATTGCCACCTGAGGTAGCTTCTGTTGCCCATCCTCGTCAGTTTCAGAGGGTAGATTTCTCAGTGCTGCTTTTTCCCCAGGTCTCCATGCCCTTGTGTGTTTCTTTTGCTTAAAGTTTGCCACCTGAAGCCAGCCTCTCTTGCCCATCTTCCTCAGTTTCAGAGGGTAGATATTTCAGGGTTGCTTTGTCCCCAGGTCTCCACGCCTTTGGGTTTTGTTTTTGCTTAACGATTGCCACCTGAGGTAGCCTCTGTTGCCCATCTTCCTCAGTTTCAGAGGGTGGATTTCTCCGTGTTGCTTTTTCCCCAGGCCTCCACGCCCTTGTGTGTTTCTTTTGCTTAAAGATTGCCACCTGAGCTAGCCTCTGTTGCCCATCTTCGTCCGTTTCAGAGGGTGGATTTCTTAGTGTTGCTTTTTCGCCAGCTCCCCACGCCCTTGTGTGTTTCTTTTGCTTAAAGATTGTCACCTGAGCTAGGCACTGTTGCCCTGCTTCCTCAGTTTCAGAGGGTACCTTTTTCAGGGTTGCTTTTTGAGCGGGTCTCCTCGCCATTGTATTTTTTTATCCTATTTTTTTTGCTTAAAGATTGCCACATGAGCTAGCCTCTGTTGCCCATCTTCTTCGGTTTCAGAGGTTAGATTTCTCAGTGTTGCTTTTTCGCCAGCTCTCCACGCCCTTGCGTCTTTTTTTTTTCTGCTTAAAGTTTGCAACCTGAGCTAGCTTCTTTTGCCCATGTTCGTCAGTTTCAGAGGGTGGATTTCTCCGTGTTGCTTTTTCCCCAGGTCTCCACGCCCTTGTGTGTTTCTTTTACTTAACGATTGCCACCTAGGGAGCCTCTGTTGCCCATCCTCGTCTGTTTCAGAGGGTAGATTTCTCAGTGCTGCTTTTTCCCCAGGTCTCCACGCCCTTGTGTGTTTCTTTTGCTTAAAGTTTGCCACCTGAAGCCAGCCTCTCTTGCCCATCTTCCTCAGTTTCAGATGGTAGATATTTCAGGGTTGCTTTTTCCCCAGGTCTCCATGCCTTTGTGTTTTGTTTTTGCTTAACGAGTGACACCTGAGCTAGCCTCTCTTGCCCATGTTCCTCAGTTTCAGAGGGTAGATATTTCAGGGTTGCTTTGTCCCCAGGGCTCCACGCCTTTGTGCTTTGTTTTTGCTTAAGGATTGCCACCTGAGGTAGCCTCTCTTGCCCATCTTCCTCAGTTTCAGAGGGTGGATTTCTCCGTGTTGCTTTTTCCCCAGGTCTCCACGCCCTTGTGTGTTTCTTTTGCTTAAAGATTGCCACCTGAGCTAGCCTCTGTTGCCCATCTTCGTCCGTTTCAGAGGGTGGATTTCTCAGTGTTGCCTTTTCGCCAGCTCCCCACGCCCTTGTGTGTTTCTTTTGCTTAAAGATTGTCACCTGAGCTAGGCACTGTTGCCCTGCTTCTTCAGTTTCAGAGGGTACATTTTTCAGGGTTGCTTTTTGACCGGGTCTCCTCGCCATTGTATATTTTTATTTTATTTTTTTTTGCTTAAAGATTGTCACCTGAGCTAGCCTCTGTTGCCCATCTTCTTCGGTTTCAGAGGGTAGATTTCTCAGTGTTGCTTTTTCCCCAGGTCTCCACGCCCTTGTGTGTTTCTTTTGCTTAACGATTGCCACCTGAGGTAGCTTCTGTTGCCCATCCTCGTCAGTTTCAGAGGGTAGATTTCTCAGTGCTGCTTTTTCCCCAGGTCTCCATGCCCTTGTGTGTTTCTTTTGCTTAAAGTTTGCCACCTGAAGCCAGCCTCTCTTGCCCATCTTCCTCAGTTTCAGAGGGTAGATATTTCAGGGTTGCTTTGTCCCCAGGTCTCCACGCCTTTGGGTTTTGTTTTTGCTTAACGATTGCCACCTGAGGTAGCCTCTGTTGCCCATCTTCCTCAGTTTCAGAGGGTGGATTTCTCCGTGTTGCTTTTTCCCCAGGCCTCCACGCCCTTGTGTGTTTCTTTTGCTTAAAGATTGCCACCTGAGCTAGCCTCTGTTGCCCATCTTCGTCCGTTTCAGAGGGTGGATTTCTCAGTGTTGCCTTTTCGCCAGCTCCCCACGCCCTTGTGTGTTTCTTTTGCTTAAAGATTGTCACCTGAGCTAGGCACTGTTGCCCTGCTTCTTCAGTTTCAGAGGGTACATTTTTCAGGGTTGCTTTTTGACCGGGTCTCCTCGCCATTGTATATTTTTATTTTATTTTTTTTTGCTTAAAGATTGTCACCTGAGCTAGCCTCTGTTGCCCATCTTCTTCGGTTTCAGAGGGTAGATTTCTCAGTGTTGCTTTTTCCCCAGGTCTCCACGCCCTTGTGTGTTTCTTTTGCTTAACGATTGCCACCTGAGGTAGCTTCTGTTGCCCATCCTCGTCAGTTTCAGAGGGTAGATTTCTCAGTGCTGCTTTTTCCCCAGGTCTCCATGCCCTTGTGTGTTTCTTTTGCTTAAAGTTTGCCACCTGAAGCCAGCCTCTCTTGCCCATCTTCCTCAGTTTCAGAGGGTAGATATTTCAGGGTTGCTTTGTCCCCAGGTCTCCACGCCTTTGGGTTTTGTTTTTGCTTAACGATTGCCACCTGAGGTAGCCTCTGTTGCCCATCTTCCTCAGTTTCAGAGGGTGGATTTCTCCGTGTTGCTTTTTCCCCAGGCCTCCACGCCCTTGTGTGTTTCTTTTGCTTAAAGATTGCCACCTGAGCTAGCCTCTGTTGCCCATCTTCGTCCGTTTCAGAGGGTGGATTTCTTAGTGTTGCCTTTTCGCCAGCTCCCCACGCCCTTGTGTGTTTCTTTTGCTTAAAGATTGTCACCTGAGCTAGGCACTGTTGCCCTGCTTCCTCAGTTTCAGAGGGTACCTTTTTCAGGGTTGCTTTTTGAGCGGGTCTCCTCGCCATTGTATTTTTTTATCCTATTTTTTTTGCTTAAAGATTGCCACATGAGCTAGCCTCTGTTGCCCATCTTCTTCGGTTTCAGAGGTTAGATTTCTCAGTGTTGCTTTTTCGCCAGCTCTCCACGCCCTTGCGTCTTTTTTTTTTCTGCTTAAAGTTTGCAACCTGAGCTAGCTTCTTTTGCCCATGTTCGTCAGTTTCAGAGGGTGGATTTCTCCGTGTTGCTTTTTCCCCAGGTCTCCACGCCCTTGTGTGTTTCTTTACTTAACGATTGCCACCTAGGGAGCCTCTGTTGCCCATCCTCGTCTGTTTCAGAGGGTAGATTTCTCAGTGCTGCTTTTTCCCCAGGTCTCCACGCCCTTGTGTGTTTCTTTTGCTTAAAGTTTGCCACCTGAAGCCAGCCTCTCTTGCCCATCTTCCTCAGTTTCAGATGGTAGATATTTCAGGGTTGCTTTTTCCCCAGGTCTCCATGCCTTTGTGTTTTGTTTTTGCTTAACGAGTGACACCTGAGCTAGCCTCTCTTGCCCATGTTCCTCAGTTTCAGAGGGTAGATATTTCAGGGTTGCTTTGTCCCCAGGGCTCCACGCCTTTGTGCTTTGTTTTTGCTTAAGGATTGCCACCTGAGGTAGCCTCTCTTGCCCATCTTCCTCAGTTTCAGAGGGTGGATTTCTCCGTGTTGCTTTTTCCCCAGGTCTCCACGCCCTTGTGTGTTTCTTTTGCTTAAAGATTGCCACCTGAGCTAGCCTCTGTTGCCCATCTTCGTCCGTTTCAGAGGGTGGATTTCTCAGTGTTGCCTTTTCGCCAGCTCCCCACGCCCTTGTGTGTTTCTTTTGCTTAAAGATTGCCACCTGAAGGCAGCCTCTCTTGCCCATCTTCCTCAGTTTCAGATGGTAGATATTTCAGGGTTGCTTTTTCCCCAGGTCTCCATGCCTTTGTGTTTTGTTTTTGCTTAACGAGTGACACCTGAGCTAGCCTCTCTTGCCCATGTTCCTCAGTTTCAGAGGGTAGATATTTCAGGGTTGCTTTGTCCCCAGGGCTCCACGCCTTTGTGCTTTGTTTTTGCTTAAGGATTGCCACCTGAGGTAGCCTCTCTTGCCCATCTTCCTCAGTTTCAGAGGGTGGATTTCTCCGTGTTGCTTTTTCCCCAGGTCTCCACGCCCTTGTGTGTTTCTTTTGCTTAAAGATTGCCACCTGAGCTAGCCTCTGTTGCCCATCTTCGTCCGTTTCAGAGGGTGGATTTCTCAGTGTTGCCTTTTCGCCAGCTCCCCACGCCCTTGTGTGTTTCTTTTGCTTAAAGATTGTCACCTGAGCTAGGCACTGTTGCCCTGCTTCTTCAGTTTCAGAGGGTACATTTTTCAGGGTTGCTTTTTGACCGGGTCTCCTCGCCATTGTATATTTTTATTTTATTTTTTTTTGCTTAAAGATTGTCACCTGAGCTAGCCTCTGTTGCCCATCTTCTTCGGTTTCAGAGGTAGATTTCTCAGTGTTGCTTTTTCCCCAGGTCTCCACGCCCTTGTGTGTTTCTTTTGCTTAACGATTGCCACCTGAGGTAGCTTCTGTTGCCCATCCTCGTCAGTTTCAGAGGGTAGATTTCTCAGTGCTGCTTTTTCCCCAGGTCTCCATGCCCTTGTGTGTTTCTTTTGCTTAAAGTTTGCCACCTGAAGCCAGCCTCTCTTGCCCATCTTCCTCAGTTTCAGAGGGTAGATATTTCAGGGTTGCTTTGTCCCCAGGTCTCCACGCCTTTGGGTTTTGTTTTTGCTTAACGATTGCCACCTGAGGTAGCCTCTGTTGCCCATCTTCCTCAGTTTCAGAGGGTGGATTTCTCCGTGTTGCTTTTTCCCCAGGCCTCCACGCCCTTGTGTGTTTCTTTTGCTTAAAGATTGCCACCTGAGCTAGCCTCTGTTGCCCATCTTCGTCCGTTTCAGAGGGTGGATTTCTCAGTGTTGCCTTTTCGCCAGCTCCCCACGCCCTTGTGTGTTTCTTTTGCTTAAAGATTGTCACCTGAGCTAGGCACTGTTGCCCTGCTTCTTCAGTTTCAGAGGGTACAAAAAAAAAAAAAAAATTTTGACCGGGTCT
>NW_027224812.1:0-20000 GCF_041296235.1 Equus asinus
CTGAGGAACATGGGCAAGAGAGGCTAGCTCAGGTGGCAATCGTTAAGCAAAAACAAAACACAAAGGCGTGGAGACCTGGGGAAAAAGCAACCCTGAATATCTACCCTCTGAAACTGAGGAAGATGGGCAAGAGAGGCTGGCTTCAGGTGGCAATCTTTAAGCAAAAGAAACACACAAGGGCGTGGAGGCCTGGGGAAAAAGCAACACGGAGAAATCCACCCTCTGAAACTGAGGGACATGGGCAAAAGAAGCTAGCTCAGGTTGCAACCTTTAAGCAGAAAAAAAACACAAGGGCGTGCAGACCTGGCAAAAAAGCAACAGTGAGAAATCTACCCTCTGAAACCGACGAAGATGGACAACAGAGGCTAGCTCAGGTGGCAATTTTTAAGGAAAAATAAAAGGAAGTGCGTGGAGACCTGGGGAAAAAGCAACACGGAGAAATCTACCCTCTAGAACTGAGAAAGAAGCGCAACAGAGGCTAGCTCAGGTGGCAATCTTTAAGCAAAAAAAATAAGATAAAAAAATACAATGGCGAGGAGACCCGGTGAAAAAGCAACCCTGAAAAAGGTACCCTCTGAAACTGAGGAAGCAGGGCAACAGTGCCTAGCTCAGGTGACAATCTTTAAGCAAAAGAAACACACAAGGGCGTGGGGAGCTGGCGAAAAGGCAACACTGAGAAATCCACCCTCTGAAACGGACGAAGATGGGCAACAGAGGCTAGCTCAGGTGGCAATCTTTAAGCAAAAGAAACACACAAGGGCGTGGAGACCTGGGGAAAAAGCAACACGGAGAAATCCACCCTCTGAAACTGAGGAAGATGGGCAAGAGAGGCTAGCTCAGGTGGCAATCCTTAAGCAAAAACAAAGCACAAAGGCGTGGAGCCCTGGGGACAAAGCAACCCTGAAATATCTACCCTCTGAAACTGAGGAACATGGGCAAGAGAGGCTAGCTCAGGTGGCAATCGTTAAGCAAAAACAAAACACAAAGGCGTGGAGACCTGGGGAAAAAGCAACCCTGAAATATCTACCCTCTGAAACTGAGGAAGATGGGCAAGAGAGGCTGGCTTCAGGTGGCAATCTTTAAGCAAAAGAAACACACAAGGGCGTGGAGGCCTGGGGAAAAAGCAACACGGAGAAATCCACCCTCTGAAACTGAGGGACATGGGCAAAAGAAGCTAGCTCAGGTTGCAACCTTTAAGCAGAAAAAAAACACAAGGGCGTGCAGACCTGGCAAAAAAGCAACAGTGAGAAATCTACCCTCTGAAACCGACGAAGATGGACAACAGAGGCTAGCTCAGGTGGCAATTTTTAAGGAAAAATAAAAGGAAGTGCGTGGAGACCTGGGGAAAAAGCAACACGGAGAAATCTACCCTCTAGAACTGAGAAAGAAGCGCAACAGAGGCTAGCTCAGGTGGCAATCTTTAAGCAAAAAAAATAAGATAAAAAAATACAATGGCGAGGAGACCCGGTGAAAAAGCAACCCTGAAAAAGGTACCCTCTGAAACTGAGGAAGCAGGGCAACAGTGCCTAGCTCAGGTGACAATCTTTAAGCAAAAGAAACACACAAGGGCGTGGGGAGCTGGCGAAAAGGCAACACTGAGAAATCCACCCTCTGAAACGGACGAAGATGGGCAACAGAGGCTAGCTCAGGTGGCAATCTTTAAGCAAAAGAAACACACAAGGGCGTGGAGACCTGGGGAAAAAGCAACACGGAGAAATCCACCCTCTGAAACTGAGGAAGATGGGCAAGAGAGGCTAGCTCAGGTGGCAATCCTTAAGCAAAAACAAAGCACAAAGGCGTGGAGCCCTGGGGACAAAGCAACCCTGAAATATCTACCCTCTGAAACTGAGGAACATGGGCAAGAGAGGCTAGCTCAGGTGGCAATCGTTAAGCAAAAACAAAACACAAAGGCGTGGAGACCTGGGGAAAAAGCAACCCTGAAATATCTACCCTCTGAAACTGAGGAAGATGGGCAAGAGAGGCTGGCTTCAGGTGGCAATCTTTAAGCAAAAGAAACACACAAGGGCGTGGAGGCCTGGGGAAAAAGCAACACGGAGAAATCCACCCTCTGAAACTGAGGGACATGGGCAAAAGAAGCTAGCTCAGGTTGCAACCTTTAAGCAGAAAAAAAACACAAGGGCGTGCAGACCTGGCAAAAAAGCAACAGTGAGAAATCTACCCTCTGAAACCGACGAAGATGGACAACAGAGGCTAGCTCAGGTGGCAATTTTTAAGGAAAAATAAAAGGAAGTGCGTGGAGACCTGGGGAAAAAGCAACACGGAGAAATCTACCCTCTAGAACTGAGAAAGAAGCGCAACAGAGGCTAGCTCAGGTGGCAATCTTTAAGCAAAAAAAATAAGATAAAAAAATACAATGGCGAGGAGACCCGGTGAAAAAGCAACCCTGAAAAAGGTACCCTCTGAAACTGAGGAAGCAGGGCAACAGTGCCTAGCTCAGGTGACAATCTTTAAGCAAAAGAAACACACAAGGGCGTGGGGAGCTGGCGAAAAGGCAACACTGAGAAATCCACCCTCTGAAACGGACGAAGATGGGCAACAGAGGCTAGCTCAGGTGGCAATCTTTAAGCAAAAGAAACACACAAGGGCGTGGAGACCTGGGGAAAAAGCAACACGGAGAAATCCACCCTCTGAAACTGAGGAAGATGGGCAAGAGAGGCTAGCTCAGGTGGCAATCCTTAAGCAAAAACAAAGCACAAAGGCGTGGAGCCCTGGGGACAAAGCAACCCTGAAATATCTACCCTCTGAAACTGAGGAACATGGGCAAGAGAGGCTAGCTCAGGTGGCAATCGTTAAGCAAAAACAAAACACAAAGGCGTGGAGACCTGGGGAAAAAGCAACCCTGAAATATCTACCCTCTGAAACTGAGGAAGATGGGCAAGAGAGGCTGGCTTCAGGTGGCAATCTTTAAGCAAAAGAAAACACACAAGGGCGTGGAGGCCTGGGAAAAAGCAACACGGAGAAATCCACCCTCTGAAACTGAGGGACATGGGCAAAAGAAGCTAGCTCAGGTTGCAACCTTTAAGCAGAAAAAAAACACAAGGGCGTGCAGACCTGGCAAAAAAAGCAACAGTGAGAAATCTACCCTCTGAAACCGACGAAGATGGACAACACAGGCTAGCTCAGGTGGCAATTTTTAAGGAAAAATAAAAGGAAGTGCGTGGAGACCTGGGGAAAAAGCAACACGGAGAAATCTACCCTCTAGAACTGAGAAAGAAGCGCAACAGAGGCTAGCTCAGGTGGCAATCTTTAAGCAAAAAAAATAAGATAAAAAAATACAATGGCGAGGAGACCCGGTGAAAAAGCAACCCTGAAAAAGGTACCCTCTGAAACTGAGGAAGCAGGGCAACAGTGCCTAGCTCAGGTGACAATCTTTAAGCAAAAGAAACACACAAGGGCGTGGGGAGCTGGCGAAAAGGCAACACTGAGAAATCCACCCTCTGAAACGGACGAAGATGGGCAACAGAGGCTAGCTCAGGTGGCAATCTTTAAGCAAAAGAAACACACAAGGGCGTGGAGACCTGGGGAAAAAGCAACACGGAGAAATCCACCCTCTGAAACTGAGGAAGATGGGCAAGAGAGGCTAGCTCAGGTGGCAATCCTTAAGCAAAAACAAAGCACAAAGGCGTGGAGCCCTGGGGACAAAGCAACCCTGAAATATCTACCCTCTGAAACTGAGGAACATGGGCAAGAGAGGCTAGCTCAGGTGGCACTCGTTAAGCAAAAACAAAACACAAAGGCGTGGAGACCTGGGGAAAAAGCAACCCTGAAATATCTACCCTCTGAAACTGAGGAAGATGGGCAAGAGAGGCTGGCTTCAGGTGGCAAACGTTAAGCAAAAGAAACACACAAGGGCGTGGAGACCTGGGGAAACAGCAACACGGAGATATCGACCCTCTGAAACTCAGGAAGATGGGCAAGAGAGGCTAGCTCAGGTGGCAATCGTTAAGCAAAAACAAAACCCAAAGGCGTGGAGACCTGGGGAAAAAGCAACCCTGAAATATCTACCCTCTGAAACTGAGGAAGATGGGCAAGAGAGGCTGGCTTCAGGTGGCAATCTTTAAGCAAAAGAAACACACAAGGGCGTGGGGAGCTGGGGAAAAGGCAACACTGAGAAATCCACCCTCTGAAACGGACGAAGATGGGCAACAGAGGCTAGCTCAGGTGGCAATCGTTAAGCAAAAGAAACACACAAGGGCGTGGAGGCCTGGGGAAAAAGCAACACGGAGAAATCCACCCTCTGAAACTGAGGGACATGGGCAAAAGAAGCTAGCTCAGGTTGCAACCTTTAAGCAGAAAAAAAACACAAGGGCGTGCAGACCTGGCAAAAAAGCAACAGTGAGAAATCTACCCTCTGAAACCGACGAAGATGGACAACAGAGGCTAGCTCAGGTGGCAATTTTTAAGGAAAAATAAAAGGAAGTGCGTGGAGACCTGGGGAAAAAGCAACACGGAGAAATCTACCCTCTAGAACTGAGAAAGAAGCGCAACAGAGGCTAGCTCAGGTGGCAATCTTTAAGCAAAAAAAATAAGATAAAAAAATACAATGGCGAGGAGACCCGGTGAAAAAGCAACCCTGAAAAAGGTACCCTCTGAAACTGAGGAAGCAGGGCAACAGTGCCTAGCTCAGGTGACAATCTTTAAGCAAAAGAAACACACAAGGGCGTGGGGAGCTGGCGAAAAGGCAACACTGAGAAATCCACCCTCTGAAACGGACGAAGATGGGCAACAGAGGCTAGCTCAGGTGGCAATCTTTAAGCAAAAGAAACACACAAGGGCGTGGAGACCTGGGGAAAAAGCAACACGGAGAAATCTACCCTCTAGAACTGAGAAAGAAGCGCAACAGAGGCTAGCTCAGGTGGCAATCTTTAAGCAAAAAAAATAAGATAAAAAAATACAATGGCGAGGAGACCCGGTGAAAAAGCAACCCTGAAAAAGGTACCCTCTGAAACTGAGGAAGCAGGGCAACAGTGCCTAGCTCAGGTGACAATCTTTAAGCAAAAGAAACACACAAGGGCGTGGGGAGCTGGCGAAAAGGCAACACTGAGAAATCCACCCTCTGAAACGGACGAAGATGGGCAACAGAGGCTAGCTCAGGTGGCAATCTTTAAGCAAAAGAAACACACAAGGGCGTGGAGACCTGGGGAAAAAGCAACACGGAGAAATCCACCCTCTGAAACTGAGGAAGATGGGCAAGAGAGGCTACCTCAGGTGGCAATCCTTAAGCAAAAACAAAGCACAAAGGCGTGGAGCCCTGGGGACAAAGCAACCCTGAAATATCTACCCTCTGAAACTGAGGAACATGGGCAAGAGAGGCTAGCTCAGGTGGCAATCGTTAAGCAAAAACAAAACACAAAGGCGTGGAGACCTGGGGAAAAAGCAACCCTGAAATATCTACCCTCTGAAACTGAGGAAGATGGGCAAGAGAGGCTGGCTTCAGGTGGCAATCTTTAAGCAAAAGAAACACACAAGGGCGTGGAGGCCTGGGGAAAAAGCAACACGGAGAAATCCACCCTCTGAAACTGAGGGACATGGGCAAAAGAAGCTAGCTCAGGTTGCAACCTTTAAGCAGAAAAAAAACACAAGGGCGTGCAGACCTGGCAAAAAAGCAACAGTGAGAAATCTACCCTCTGAAACCGACGAAGATGGACAACAGAGGCTAGCTCAGGTGGCAATTTTTAAGGAAAAATAAAAGGAAGTGCGTGGAGACCTGGGGAAAAAGCAACACGGAGAAATCTACCCTCTAGAACTGAGAAAGAAGCGCAACAGAGGCTAGCTCAGGTGGCAATCTTTAAGCAAAAAAAATAAGATAAAAAAATACAATGGCGAGGAGACCCGGTGAAAAAGCAACCCTGAAAAAGGTACCCTCTGAAACTGAGGAAGCAGGGCAACAGTGCCTAGCTCAGGTGACAATCTTTAAGCAAAAGAAACACACAAGGGCGTGGGGAGCTGGCGAAAAGGCAACACTGAGAAATCCACCCTCTGAAACGGACGAAGATGGGCAACAGAGGCTAGCTCAGGTGGCAATCTTTAAGCAAAAGAAACACACAAGGGCGTGGAGACCTGGGGAAAAAGCAACACGGAGAAATCCACCCTCTGAAACTGAGGAAGATGGGCAAGAGAGGCTAGCTCAGGTGGCAATCCTTAAGCAAAAACAAAGCACAAAGGCGTGGAGCCCTGGGGACAAAGCAACCCTGAAATATCTACCCTCTGAAACTGAGGAACATGGGCAAGAGAGGCTAGCTCAGGTGGCAATCGTTAAGCAAAAACAAAACACAAAGGCGTGGAGACCTGGGGAAAAAGCAACCCTGAAATATCTACCCTCTGAAACTGAGGAAGATGGGCAAGAGAGGCTGGCTTCAGGTGGCAATCTTTAAGCAAAAGAAACACACAAGGGCGTGGAGGCCTGGGGAAAAAGCAACACGGAGAAATCCACCCTCTGAAACTGAGGGACATGGGCAAAAGAAGCTAGCTCAGGTTGCAACCTTTAAGCAGAAAAAAAACACAAGGGCGTGCAGACCTGGCAAAAAAGCAACAGTGAGAAATCTACCCTCTGAAACCGACGAAGATGGACAACAGAGGCTAGCTCAGGTGGCAATTTTTAAGGAAAAATAAAAGGAAGTGCGTGGAGACCTGGGGAAAAAGCAACACGGAGAAATCTACCCTCTAGAACTGAGAAAGAAGCGCAACAGAGGCTAGCTCAGGTGGCAATCTTTAAGCAAAAAAAATAAGATAAAAAAATACAATGGCGAGGAGACCCGGTGAAAAAGCAACCCTGAAAAAGGTACCCTCTGAAACTGAGGAAGCAGGGCAACAGTGCCTAGCTCAGGTGACAATCTTTAAGCAAAAGAAACACACAAGGGCGTGGGGAGCTGGCGAAAAGGCAACACTGAGAAATCCACCCTCTGAAACGGACGAAGATGGGCAACAGAGGCTAGCTCAGGTGGCAATCGTTAAGCAAAAGAAACACACAAGGGCGTGGAGACCTGGGGAAAAAGCAACACGGAGAAATCCACCCTCTGAAACTGAGGAAGATGGGCAAGAGAGGCTACCTCAGGTGGCAATCCTTAAGCAAAAACAAAGCACAAAGGCGTGGAGCCCTGGGGACAAAGCAACCCTGAAATATCTACCCTCTGAAACTGAGGAACATGGGCAAGAGAGGCTAGCTCAGGTGGCAATCTTTAAGCAAAAGAAACACACAAGGGCGTGGAGACCTGGGGAAAAGGCAACACTGAGAAATCCACCCTCTGAAACGGACGAAGATGGGCAACAGAGGCTAGCTCAGGTGGCAATCGTTAAGCAAAAACAAAACCCAAAGGCGTGGAGACCTGGGGAAAAAGCAACCCTGAAATATCTACCCTCTGAAACTGAGGAAGATGGGCAAGAGAGGCTGGCTTCAGGTGGCAATCGTTAAGCAAAAGAAACACACAAGGGCGTGGAGACCTGGGGAAAAAGCAACATTCAGAAATCCACCCTCTGAAACTGAGGAAGATGGGCAACAGAGGCTACCTCAGGTGGCAATCGTTAAGCCAAAGAAACACACAAGGGTGTGGAGACCTGGGGAAAAAGCAACACGGAGAAATCCACCCTCTGAAACTGACGAACATGGGCAAAAGAAGCTAGCTCAGGTTGCAACCTTTAAGCAGAAAAAAAACACATGGGCGTGCAGACCTGGCAAAAAAGCAACAGTGAGAAATCTACCCTCTGAAACCGACGAAGATGGGCAACAGAGGCTAGCTCAGGTGGCAATTTTTAAGGAAAAATAAAAGGAAGTGCGTGGAGACCTGGGGAAAAAGCAACACGGAGAAATCTACCCTCTAGAACTGAGAAAGAAGCGCAACAGAGGCTAGCTCAGGTGGCAATCTTTAAGCAAAAAAAATAAGATAAAAAAATACAATGGCGAGGAGACCCGGTGAAAAAGCAACCCTGAAAAAGGTACCCTCTGAAACTGAGGAAGCAGGGCAACAGTGCCTAGCTCAGGTGACAATCTTTAAGCAAAAGAAACACACAAGGGCGTGGGGAGCTGGCGAAAAGGCAACACTGAGAAATCCACCCTCTGAAACGGACGAAGATGGGCAACAGAGGCTACCTCAGGTGGCAATCGTTAAGCCAAAGAAACACACAAGGGTGTGGAGACCTGGGGAAAAAGCAACACGGAGAAATCCACCCTCTGAAACTGAGGAACATGGGCAAAAGAAGCTAGCTCAGGTTGCAGCCTTCAAGCAGAAAAAAAAAAGACGCAAGGGCGTGGAGAGCTGGCGAAAAAGCAACACTGAGAAATCTACCCTCTGAAACCGAAGAAGATGGGCAACAGAGGCTAGCTCAGGTGGCAATCTTTAAGCAAAAAAAAAAAAATAAAAAAATACAATGGCGAGGAGACCCGGTCAAACAGCAACCCTGAAAAAGGTACCCTCTGAAACTGAGGAAGCAGCGCAACAGTGCCTAGCTCAGGTGACAATCTTTAAGCAAAAAAAAAAAAACAAAAAACAAAAAACAAAAAACAAAACCCACAATGGAGTGGAGACCCGGGGGAAATCAACACTGAAAAATACAAAAAGAATGGAAGACCAATAGACAGAGCAGGCACTTTCACCTGGGGTGGAGGAGGTACGCATGGATGACCGATAAGCGCATGAAAAGATGTGAGCTGTTCCCTGGAAAAGCAAGTGAGAAAATTAGAGGGAGACATTGTGGGGACACATGGGTGAGACTGCCTTCTTCCAAATACCGGAACAGGATCAAACTGCTAGTCAGGTCGCGGAGAAGCCAAGTCAGTCACTCACGCCTCACTGGTGGTGAAGGGAAACGGTATGGCCTCTGTGAAAAAGGGCGTGGCGGGTTCCAAAACTGACACGCTGCGGAAACAACCACCGAAAGTGGCAACCTACATAAGCCTTTGGTGTATCTTGCCTCCTAAGAGCGTCTGTATGTAGCTGGAGCCTTGGGTCGTTAAGGCTTCCACAGTGATCTGTGGTGGGTGGGTGGGGGGGGGGGCCTTGGGCCTTGGGGGTCTCCGCTGGACCTCCAGGAAGTCAGCTTTTGTGGAGTCCCGTGAGTCCTTCCAGGGAGGGAGGCATCCAACCCGAGGGTGGTCTGGAGGGCACCACTCCCACCACTCCCGGGGGCTGGGGCGGGGGGCGGGGTGGGGGCTGCGGCCACGTTCCTGTTCATTCACACAGAATCCGGGGCATGAATGTTCTTAGCAGCTCTGTTCCACACAGCCCCACACTGGAAACCACACAGACGTCCTGCGAGTCCCATCCCTTGCTCATGTCGCCGGGGCTCCGGAGGAGGGCCACTCTGTAAAAGCGGCCGCCAGATGGCGCCCAACGACCGGCGCGGAGGGGTCAGCGGGAGGGAACCGGGTCACCAGCCAGCGAGAGTGCACAGCCTGAGCCCACCGCCGGGTCAGGTCTCTCTCTGTCTCTGTCTCTGTCTCTGTCTCTGTCTCTCTCTGTCTCTGTCTCTGTCTCTGTCTCTCTCTGTCTCTCTCTCTCTCTCTTTCTCTCTGGGCCCGCTTGGGGCGGCCGGGAGGTCACCACGTGAGGCCCCAGGGTGTCCACCTCGGAGCTCCCAGGCAGCACAGGGCAACCCTGGGCGCAGAAGGAGGTGTTGGAAAATCGGCGGGGAGGGGGGTGGGGTGGGTGGGCTTGCCAGGAAGGGGACAGACTCCCCACGTGACTTCTGGGCCGGGCCGGGCGCGGGGCTGCCGGCTGGCTGACGCGGACAGAGGTGGAAAAGTCCCCGGAGATGCCACGGGGCAGGCCGGGGCTGCCGGCCCCCGCTTCCCGGAGCGGCCCGAGCACTTCCCGGGCTCCCGGGAGGACTTAGAAAATCACGGCGGGGTGGGGGGTGGGGGTCGCTGTCAAACCGAAACCATGCACGTCATCAGAGAAGGACCGTGACGACGGAGGAATTGTCCGCAGTCTGTCAGGAATTGTGTGCAGCCTGTCACTTCCGGCCCAGAGGGTCTCTCTAAGGCAGACGGACAGACAGAGCCCACAAGTCGTAGAGGAAAGGACCGAGCCGCTTGGCCGCGGAAAAGTTTACAACACAAAACAGGTCTCCCTCCGCACGGGGCCACAGCAAAGCCCAAAGACGACACACGGGGGGGAGCATGGGTGCAGATGCACGTGTGGTGATAAGAATATGGATTTCAGCAGGGCTTCCCGTCCTCATCAACAAGCAGAAGCACCCAAATGGTGGGGGTTGGGGGGCAGAGACCTCACAGCCATTCCCTCCACAAATCGAGTTCCCCGGGACATCCTCACAGCGCCGTGCTGTGAGTGTGTGTGGGTGTTTAAAATGGAGTAAATGTGGACGTGGAACTGCTCCGTGAAACCAAAATAACAACAGTCGTAGATCTTCTTTGGTCATTTAGAAAATTCTTTTTTTTTTTTTTTCCCCAGCGGTGCACGTATTTCCCTTCCAAAAAAGAAGAACGGGAAAGGAGATGTTAAAGGCAAGCAGAGAGAGGAAAACTGTTGCAAAACAAAAGCTGAGCTCCCGTCCGAGGGAGGCCTCCTCCATTGGAGGCCTAGGAAATCATTCTGACAAAATGGAGGATCTCTGTCTTTGGTGTCGATTCCCTCAGAGGTCAAGAGAAACATTTTCCAACGTCTTTATCAGGAGGAGACTAGAAGTTAGAGAAAAGTATCCTTTCGGGAGTGAGAAAAACAAATTCTGATTTTGCATCAGCTTCCCTCCGATCTTGAAACTCATTGACTTGATTCCATTCTGTCGACGGAAATAATCCGGAACCAATCTATCCGTGAAAATCGGGGTGCGTTTATTCTGAGCTAAAATGTGAGGACTGTGGCCCGGGGCCTTTCTTCCCGAAGGAAGAGAGGGTGCCCGGGAAGTGGGGTGTACAGAGTGCTTCTAGACCCCCAGAGAGGACGTTTCACATAGGATCGAAAGGTCCCTTGGATGATAGTCGCGAGACTGCTCTGTCGGCACAGCGATCGACAGACACTGCTGGGTGGCAGGTCTGTTGTCTGGGCCTGGGTGGTCACAGGGGAGCCGGATGGTCAAAGGTGAGCGCAACCATCCGCTCCTAGCCTAAGGAAAGATGCCTCTCCTTAAGGAAAGGCCCGAGCACGGGGAAGCTGCTCCTTTCCCTTAAGGGCATTGGTTCTTGCCGTAGGAAATGTGTAAAGCGGATCTACGATGCGATGCGTGCTCGACGGCCACGTCAGGCCCTTTTCGAAAAACACTGTCAGGCCGAATTAGGCCGACACCCAATGGCTTCCTCATAGACTCCCATAGATCCTATCGCTCGCCATTTCTATCTGTCCACTCGTTCCAATTTTAGGCCACTTGACCACGAACAGGCCTTTTTCTCAGATTATTTTCCCCGTGAAACTTTGATCACCTTTTCACAGACAAAACGATCTTTACTTTTTAGGCCCTCTTGCCTGAAGGCAGCCATCTCACTTTCCTTGAACACAAAGATGTTTCCCATATTCACTTTTAGTGGCTTTTTGTTTTGTTTTGTTTTGTTTTGAGGACGATGAGCCCTGAGCTAACTGCTGCCAATCCTCCTCTTTTTGCCGAGGAAGGCTGGCCCTGAGCTCACCTCCGTGCCCATCTTCCTCTATTTCATATGTGGGACGCCTACCACCACGTGGCTCGCCCAGCGGTGCCACGTCCACCCCCGGGATCTGAACTGGCGAACCCCGGGCCGGCGAAGCGGAACAGGCACACTTAACCAGCGCGCCACCGGGCCGGCCTAGTGGCTTTCATCGCATTTGTTAAGTAGATTTTTTAACCCTCACGAACCTTAATTTTGGTGAAAACTAAGAAGCCAGCAATTAGGAACTGTCCTTCCCATGAGCATTCCGTCGCTTGGCCAATGTCTAAACACTTGGCCACTTTTAGAAACATGGGATTTCATAGGTTTATCTTTTCCTTCGCTTTATTTGATTTCATCTCACTTTAGTTTTTGGGTGAGGAAGATCGGCCCTCACAGAGCTAACGCCTGTTGCCAATCTTCCGTTTTTGTTTTTTTTTTCCCCCCTCCCGATTTTTCTCCCCCAATCCCCCCCATGACATAGTTGTCTATCTTAGTTGAGGGCCCTTCCAGTTGTGGCATGTGGGACGCCGCCTCCACACGGCCCGACGAGCGGTGCCGTGTCCGTGCCGTGCCCGGGATCTGAACCGGCAAAACCCTGGGCCGCCGAAGGGGAGCTTGTGAACTTAACCACTCGGCCACGGGGCCGCCCCTGTCCGTGGACTTTTTTATCACCTGATTTCACCTCGCAAAACTTCAAAGCTTCAAGTTATCAGAGAGGTTTGGGAAGTTGTTTTTATTAATTTAATTAATTTATTTTTCGAGGAAGACGAGCCCCGAGCTGACACCTGCTGCCAATTCTCCTCTTTTTGCCCCGGGAGAGTGATCCCGAGCTAACATCCGTGCCCATCCCCCTCCCCTTGATAGGCGGGACGCTGACCACAGCGTGGCTCGCCAAGCGGCGCCACGTCCGCACCCTGGATCCGAACCTGCGAACCCCTGGCTGACAAAACGGAACGTGCGAACTTAACCGCTGTGCCGCCGGGCTGGCCCTTCGGGAAGTTATTTTCAGGACACGGGCCATAAACTAGAATCACCGCTACAGGTTTATCGGAGCGACATCAGCGTTCGTGGTGGATTGAGTCGTCCCCTCTGTCTCTCCCCTCCAGGGCACAACCAAAGGGACGTCTATCGACCCACCCACCAAGGATTCCCCCCCCCCCCCCCGCACGGCACAGCAGGATGCCTGAGAGATCCACGCAGCCCTACAGCGGCAAGTCACATTCGCACAGTCAAAATTCAATGGCAGAGACAAAACGTTAAGGTCAGTGAGAGGGAAGAGAATAACCGGCCCAGGAGCAACGGTGTGAAGAACACGGAGAAGACGGGTCCTAGACGCCGGGGTCCCCGGAGCAGCGATTTCATCAGAGGCCCGCAAACGTCCACGATCTCCACACCACGTTTATGGCCGACTGCGTGCGTGGGTCCTTTGGAATCGACCAGGCTACCGTCCGGGCCACTTTGGGACATCGTGTCCAGCTGCCCCGAGCGGTGGAGCTGTCGTTCAAGTGTAAGATGGGGCCCGTCCGGGGAGAGAATGGGGACGGGGAAAGGGAGGCCGCGGGAAGTCACAGAGTCTGAGGTGTTCGGGGGAGACTGACTCTTCTGAAGTGGAGGTGGTAGAAGGAGAGCAGCAGGATTTTTGGATTTTTGTTCCCTCTGTTAGGTATCTGGGTCCGGAGGAGAGTGGGGCGGGGGGGGGGCGGGTGGTGGTGGTGGTGGTGGGTGTGAGGCTGAGGCGGGGCTGGTGTTTCCTTTCCGAGTCAGGTGGAAGAGCTCCTCCAGTGGAGGTTTTTAGACAAGGGGTCTGGTCTGGCAGGATGGGAGGTTGCGGGTTGAGCCACAGGGGAATCTGTCGTAGCTCAGACTCGGGCCTTTGAAGAAATAGACAGAGAGAGGAGTTTTGCTCTGTCTGTCACCGCAGCCGGCACCTCAGGAGCAACAACAGGAGGCTTCCCGAATGAGTGAAGGGGCAGGAGCCAGCGTGCCCCGTGCCTCTCTCAGCCCTGCGCCGGCAGGGAAGGAAGCAGGCAGGCAGGCCTCAGGGCTACTCCCGTCCTACTGCCCGGTGGTCCCTGTCCCGGCCCCGCCCCCACTCTCCCCCTGACCCTCACCGCTCCCCAGCCCTCTTCTCAGCCAGAGAGGCGATGGGGGGGGGGCGGTGCGGTCCCAGAACAAGTTTCCTCTCATCCGCCATCATCTTGCCACCCTGACGACTTGGCCTGAGATCCGGCCTAGGCTGTACCCTGAGATCCGGCCTAGGCTGTACCCGTGTGTGGTTTTCCTGTGGACAAGGGGGCCGGTTCACCATTTCGGAAGAAACCCCTAGCCTTCCACTGCCGAGTCGCCAGCCTGGGAGGGGGGAGGGGGGAGGGGGGAGGGGAGGTCAGGCCCATTCATTCCGATGGGCCTGGCGTCAGGGCTTCATTCAAGTGCAGGAAGCTCTCTCCCATGGCCTCGGGCTTTTTTCCATTGAACGGCTTTCTTCAATTCCCCCACCCTTAGGCCGCAGTCCACCAAGGGCCGGGAGGCAGGGAGGGAAGATGTTGGGGCAGGGTGGCTGTCTGAGAAACTCGCCTCATCTGGGGCAGAAAGAGTGCCCCCCTCCTTTCTCTAACCCTACTAGACTGCTTGAGGATCACGGACGGTTTGGCTCATCGATGAGCCCTGCGTTATGGGCCCGGCAAGCAAACTCCTAACGGGCAACCCGCCGCTCTAGGCGTGTGTGGGTTTTTTGATCTTTCACCTTCAAGTTCGCACGACATCGGTCCCTGTCCCCCGCCCCGGCTTCCCATGGGAAATCCTCCGTCTCTTTCCACAGACTCACTGGCGACTTCACACAGTGCCTGCCTCCTCCTCCTTAGGAAGGAAGGAAGGAAGGAAGGAAGGAAGGAAGGAAGGAAGGAAGGAAGGAAGGGAGGGGCTGACCCCGTGGCCGAGCGGTTGAGTTTGCACGCTCCGCTTCAGCGGCCCGGGGCTTGGAAGGTTCGGATCCTGGGCTCGGACACGGCACCGCTCATCAAACCACGCTGAGGTGGCGTCCCACACGGCAGAACCAGAGGGACCCTCAAAGAGAATATAGAACTAGGTACTGGGGTGCTCTGGGGAGAAGAAGAAGAAGGAGGAGGAATAAAAAGAAAAGAAAAGATTGGCAATGAGCTCGGGTGCCAGTCTTTAAAAAAAAAAAAAAAAAGAGGAAGAAAGATGGACAAACAGGAACGAATCCCACTGACGGCACCTCCAAATGGTGGGGGGCAGGGGGGTGGGGGGGGTGGGGAGTGGCATCATCGGGCCAAGGGTGACTCTAAGCGTGATCCCGCGGTTGTGTTATTTGACATTTTATCGAATCGATTTATTATTTTATTTTTGAGGAAGATGAGCCCTGAGCGAACATCTGCCACCAATCCTCCTCTGTCGGCCGAGGAAGACTGGCCCTGAGCTGACATCCGTGCCCATCCCCCTCTACTTTCCAGGTGGGACGCCTGCCACAGCGTGGCTCGCCAAGCGGTGCCGGGTCCTGCGCCCGGGATCCGGACCGGCGAACCCGGGGCCGGCGGAGCAGAACGTGCGAACTTCACCGCCGCGCCACCGGGCCGGCCCCCGGAGTTGTTTTGAAAATCCAGTAAGGGGCTGGCCCCGTGGCCGAGTGGTTAAGTTCGCGCGCTCCGCTGCAGGCAGCCCAGTGTTTCATCGGTTCGTTCGGATCCCGGGCGCGGACACGGCACTGCTCATCAAACCACGCTGAGGCGGCGTCCCACATACCACCGCTAGAAGGACCCACCGCGAAGAACACACAACTACGTACCGGGGGGCTTTGGGGAGAAAAAGGAAAGACAAAAAATAAAATCTTCCAAACTCCAATAAAACTTTGAGTGAAGACGACGAGGAGGATGCGAAACGTATCTCACGCCTCCGAGCCGAGCCGTCCGTTTAGGTTTAGGAAGGGGGACGAGGACCCTTTGTAAGCGACATCCCTTTTTAAGCACCATTCTAAACCACAGAACAGAACTCCCTCTCCTCGACCCGGAGCGAGGAGGTTCCTGGGTGTGTCAGAGAGGGTCACGTCCTCTGCAGCACGAACGAACCGCCAGGGTTCGGCCACGGGAAAGAATTTCTTCCTCTCCAGGGGGACTAAAAGTCACCGACGGCAGCGGGCGTAGGTGCTATCCTTCCCATCCAGGAAAGGCAGGGAGAACTTCAGCCGTGAAGAGAAGGAGGTCTTCCTCACTCCCCGTTTTGGGAGGGCCCCTTTGGCAGGGGAGTTTTGTCTCCTGATTTCAAGTCAGGAAGAAAAGGGAGAGAGAGAGAGAGAGAGAGAGAGAGAGAGAGAGAGAGAGAGTGTGTGTCCTTCTCGTGCCAGGTCGGTCTGAGGGGGACCTCCTCTGGTTTCCTCCCTTCCCAGGGAACGCCGTTCGCTCCTTCTTCTAGAAAAAGCTCCCAAAGCACCACCGCCCAGGATGGTCGACCTACGCCCATCGTCCCTCCTTTCCCAATCATTTCTACCGCGACAGAGGGACAGAGGCCCCTGCCCCATCCCCATCCCCACCCCCACCCCCATCGCCTGCCTCCTTGATGGCCAAAGGAGCTGCCTCTGAGAATGGAACGGGGCTTGGAAACCTTCTAGAGGGGTGACTCTCACCTGCCTGCCTGCTGGGAAAAGCACCACGCTGTCCATCGGACTGCTCTTTTGGGCAAACGTAGGCGTGCCACATAGCGATCGACAGCTATGGCGGGGGGGGGGGGGCGGGGTGGCGTGGTGGTGCCCAGGATCCACGACACGTGACGGCTGCGGAGCACGACAGCCCTAAGACCTTGAGGGAGACGGGGTGGCGCGTGAATCCTTTCGGAACGAGAACGACAGGAAACGCTGACGGGGACGTGTTCTCCTCTCGAGAACACACCAACGCCTCGCACGGTGTCTGACCCGGGGTGCCTCTGACTTTTGTCATCAGAGACGATCCTCTCGACCGCCCCTCACGCTTTGGGGAAAAGGGGAGAGGGACTCGGTAGCACGGGAAAAGCCATCCATCCGCCCTTCCTTTCCGTCTTCACGGCTCCTTCTCGTGGAAAACGAGGAAGCCGTCCGGAGGAACGGAACACTGACCCGGGCCAAAGCGTGGCCCAGCCTGAGCCTCCAAAACCTTCTGCTAAGTGAGAGGTGCCAGACATCCAAGGCGACCTACGTTGCGATTCCACACAGAGGAGAGAGCTAGAACGGTCCAACCCTAGAGGGCGACAGCAGATGGCGGCGGCGGCGGCGGCGGCAGCGGTGGTGGTGATCGTGGTGGGGCAGATCCGGGAGTGGGGCCGTTTTTTCTTTCGGGGGGAGGGGATGGAAACGGAAACCTTCTGGAAATAGATAGCCATGACGGATGCGCCACCTTGGGGAGAGAGACTCCCGAAGGCCACTGGCTTGTGCCCCGTGGAAAGGATGGATTCGGTGGGATGGGAATTCTACCTCCGTGTAGAGCGTGTGGTAAACCACGAGGTAGGTGGGTGGGTGGCCTCCCTGCCTCGCCTCCACCTAGACGTCCACACACAGAGACCGACGAGGGAGGGAGGGAGGGAGGGAGGGAGGGAGGGAGGGAGAGAGACAAGACTGACAGAGGCCGAGGCCGAGGCCGAGGCAGTGAGCGAGTAAGTGATCGACCCTGGCCATAGGGATTCCTCAGAGGGCGTCTCTTGGCTCCCCAAACGAAGAATGTGTGTGGAGATCGAGAAAGATCACCGACCTAGGAGAACCAGCAAGACTTCCTCACCCGCCAGAGAGCCGCTGGGCCCCTGCCGTCCCTGCCACCGCCACCCCTACCCCTCGCCTTTGGCAGCGACGCCAACGAAAGGCAGGCAGACGAGTGGGAGAGTCGTGTGGTGGTGTCCCCCAAGGAAGGTGGGTCCATGCCGACGAGCGGTCGTCGGCGTGTGGAAAAGCCAGAGGCGGGCTGACTAGAAGGAGGGCGTCCTGGAGGAAGGGGCCAGGGTGTGAGGGAGAGAGGCCTGTTCCTCTTCCCCTGTCGGTCCCAAGTCAGGGGCCCAAAGGAGGAAAGCTGTCCGTTCCTTTCCGACTCGGACGGTTCGGGCGGAACCGACCGATCCCCGCGGCGGCGCAGTCGGGGCTTTCTGGACCAGAACCCCTCTCTCTGTCGCCTTTCGACCACACGCACGCTTTAGAGGCCAAGGGAAAATGGATCGGGTCTCTCTGTCTCTCTCCCTAGAAAACAAGGGGCCGGGGGCCGAGCCCGTGGACGAACGGTCAAGTAGCGCCCCCCACCCCGGCCCCCGGCTTCGACGGCCCAGGTTTTCACCGGTTCGGATCCTGGGCGCAGCCCCAGACCCAGCATCGCCCTTCAAGCCACGCCGAGGCGGCGTCCCACATAGCAGAAACGCGAAAGACCTACCACTGGAACCTACAACTATGGACGGGACGGGACGGGACGGGGCGGGGCGGGGCGGGGCGGGGCGGGGGTGGGGGGGGCGGCTTTGGGGAGCAGGAAGAAAGAAAAAATAAAAGAAACACAAGGACGGTCATCGCGATAGTTCTTTCCACTTCCATCCATATGTTAACAGGACCCAAGTTTCCCGACCTCCATTTGGATGTATGTTAACTAAATGGAGAAGCTATTCAAAGGACTCCTCTAAAGAAGTCCACGTTCTTCTTCCTAAATGATAATGAAAATCATTGTCACCACCGCTCTTCCGACCCTCCATGTCCAGACGGCCTCCCGCCCCTCCCCTATCCCCAACTCCCGCCCCGCCCCGCGCCGACCCCCGACCCCGGCATTCTCCACGCCCACCTTTCCCTCTCCACTCCTACCCCCCCCCGTCCCCCGCCGCCCGGGACACCGCACCCCGCGCCCCCCCCCCCCCAATCCAGGCCGGGCCACCTGGTCGACCTCCTCGAACACTATATAAGAGGATGCCGGGCAGCAGGTGGCGCCCGACAAGCGGCCTCCTCACCGGCCGGACGGATCAGCCTCGCGGGGGCGGGCGATGGGGAGGCGTTCGTCCAGGTCAGGTCAGGTCGGGGGAGGGAGGATGCCGCGCCGGCCGGCCTGGTGCGTGGCCTGGTCCCGATCCACCCCGCGTCTCGTTTCTCGGGCCGGGACGAGTACAGGCGGGGAGGCCGACTCGGTCACGGAAAGCGGCCTTGGGGAGGTTTTGGCGAACGTCCCTGTCCCGGGGCCGTCTGCCGACTAGGGGACGGAGTCCTCCTCCATGCTCCTTCTCGCCCCCAGTCGGGCGGGTTGTGGGTCGCGCGGTCGACTTGGCCATTTCCCCGGAGGCATCCTGCCTGCCGGGGCTCCCTCCCTCGGGCCGGTGCGAGCGGTCCTCGGGCGGCCCGGGAATTTGGGCCGCAGCGAACGAACGAACGAAGCCCGTCCCTCCTGCGTCGGCACCGATGAGACACAGCCCTGGTGGATGGAGCCGCTTTCCTCGGGTTTCCTTTTGCTTTCGGCCGCTGCTGCCACCAAACCTCCCTAAACGATAGGAATGAAAACGGGAACCGTTGGCATAATAAAAGCGTTTTGGTTGGCGTGTTTCTTGGCTTTTGGGGACTCGAGAGGTATGATGGATGATCTCCGATTGACGTTGGGAAGGTCTATTTCATCCCAGTCGCACGAACCCCGAAAACGTGGCGGCTGGACGAGGGAGGGAGGGAGGGAGGGAGGGAGGGAGGCCAACCACGGGATTTCCGCACGACCAGCTGATGGACACGAGCGCCCCATGAGCCGGGCGGAGGGCAGCCGCCCGGGTCTCGCAGCTACGTGCCCGCGGAACCCTCGGGACTGCGAGAAGCCGGAGCGACCCGCAGCCATGTGGCGCTCGGCGCGGACATCTGGTCGACCCGCGCGCCACGGGACCCGGGGCCCGAGTCCGGGCCGGGCCGCCGGTCGACCCGGCAGGGCGGCTGCCCCGGGGGCCTCGCGGCTGCTCGTCCGCAGCCTCCAGGGAGCCCTCGGGGCTCCGAGAAGGCCGAGCGCCCCACGGCCCCGCGGCGCTCGGTGCGGACATCTGGTCGACCCGCTCCCCCCCCCCCCCCCGAGACACGGGGGTCGGGTCGCCGGTCGACCCGGCAGGGCGGCGGCCACGGCGGCCTCGCCGCTGCGAGGCCGCCGGGTCGCCGGAGCCCTCGAGCCTCCGAGAAGGCCGAGCGCCCTGCGGTCCCGCGGCGCTCGGCGCGGACATCTGGTCGACCCGCGCGCCGCCGGACCCCGTGGCTACGAGTCCGCGGGGCCTTCGGAGCCGACAGAGGGCCGGGAGCGCACCCAGAGCACCCAGAGCACCCAGAGCCCCGGGACCCGGCCCCGAGCGCCGCGGACATCTGGTCGACCCGCGCGCCCCGGTCCGGGGACCAAGTCCGAGCCGGACAGCTGGTCGACCAGGCAGGGCGGCGGCCCCGGCGGCCTCGCGG
>NW_027224812.1:32500-70966 GCF_041296235.1 Equus asinus
AGACGCGCTCGGGGCGAAGGAGGGAAGACAGAACCTCCCGAGGCAAGTCGGCCGCCGGAGCACACACGGGGTCTCACCGCCAGGGGCCTCCAGCACCAGGGGCGGTCCCGCGGCGCCCAGAACGGCGACTGGCCCCGTCGCCCCGCGCGCAGCTCACGGGGGCTCGGCCCCGCCACGGCCAGGGCTCTCCCGCACACGGCGCCAGCGTCCCGCGCCGGGCGCCTGGCGCGCGGGCCCCACCCGACCGGAGCCGAGAGCACTTCGCCCGGGGCCACCACCGGCCTCGGTGGCCGGAGGCGACACCCGCACGGCGAGGCCCACTTCGGTCCCGGCCGGTGGGCGGCGCGGCCAGGCGTCTGCCCGGGCGGGGGAGCACCGGGGGCAGCGGGGAGCGCGGCGCGCGCCTCGACGGAGGGAGCACGGGCTCGCGGGAAGGCTCCCGGGGACGGCCTCGGGCGCGGACGGGCCACCAGGAAAACACACGCGGGATCCCACCGCCAACGACACGCGAGGGCGGTCCCACGACGCCTGGGACGCCGGCCGGCCTCAGCCACCCCTCGGCCTCCCGCGGGCCCGGCCCCACCGCCGGGGCCTACGTGAGGCGCCCCCGCCGCCGGGGGCCGCCCCGTCCACCCAGCCACCCGTCTGCCTGTCTGGTCTGCTCCGGGGCCCACGTCCCGAGGGAACGCGCCCGAGAGCGGCGGCGGCCCCCACCCATGCCCGCACGCCACCACCGGCTGCGGCTCGGGACGGGAGCGAGCGGAGAGCCAGCCGCTCGCGGCGGGGCGGAGCCCGGACGGGGCCGGGCCCTCTCCCCGCCCCAGCGCGCGACGGGAGAACCACGCGCACGCTCGCGCACACGCGCGGCCCCGCGCCCGACGACGGCCCGGCCGGGCGTGACCCTCCCCCGACTCGGAGGGGGGAGGCGCCGGCCGCGGTAGGCAAAGAGCAGCTCTGCCCACGCGCCACGGTGGTGGCGTCCGTGGCTACTACGCGCAAAGGAGGGGCGGCGGCTGGGGGGTCCGGTACCCCAAGGCACCCTCTCGGATCGCTAGAGAAGGCTTTCTCACCGAGGGCGTGTCGCCCCCGCCCATCGTCCGCCATCGGGCCCACCAAGGCGCTTACAGACACCATGGCCACGCAATGCAGGAGGGGTCTGCGGTAGAGGTAAGGCCTAGAGCAAGTCGGAGCGTCCGTGGTCAGGGCCGCGAGCCCGCGCTGCCCCGGGCTCGCCATCTCTGGCCACACTGGGCTTAGCTAGGGATCTACAAGGCCCCTGTGCGGCTCCCAAGTCAGTGCCTCCCCTCAGGCCGAGAGACCAAGGGAGGCAGAGACTGGGACGGAGGTGCCGATCAAACAGCACCTCCCAACCAAAGAGCCAGCGCCACGCCGCTGGCTCGGCCCGCCACGGTCACTCCCACACCCGCGGGGAAACCCCAGCAAGGGGAACGCGCGGGCACGCGCCCGAGCCTGCCCGCCCCCACACGGCACGCCGTGGGGGGCGACGAGGCACCCGTCCCCCCCGAGGGGGACGAGGGGCACGCCTCCCTTACCGACTCGACCCCCCCGCTCCTCAGACACACCAGCGCAGTGGTTACCTGAGGAGGCCGACGGGAACAGGGAACGACACCGCCACTCGGCCTCGGGCGCCTGAGGGACGACCTGGAACGCTCCAGGGGCACCGCCAACGGCCTGGGGAACGCGCTCACGCGCCCGGGAAGGCGCGCGGCGCGGCGGCAACACGGCCCGCCCCACCGCGGGGAGGGCCGCCCGCGAGACACAGCCAAGAGGCACAGGCAGAGCATCCGCCGCGTCACGGAGACCCCGACACCGCCCACGCCACGAGGCACGGGGCGGGGGAGCGAGGTCGGGCCGGATTCCGCACCCCTGCCGCCTCCCACACGCCACTCGCAGCGGGGGAGAACGGGCGAGGGGACCCGCGGGCAGAGCGAGAAGAGCGGTCCCGTTCGCCATGAACGTCCGTCCCTCGTCTGGCACGGCTTAGGCCCGGCCCGGGAGAGCACAGCATCACCACATCGGTCGGCAGCATAACGCGAGGGACCCCCGAGCAAGGGAAGGCCGGCGAGGACAGCGAGCGGAGGAGCCTGCTTCAGCCTCACCGACCCCTCTCCTCCTCCAGCAAGCGCGGGCGACGACCCCAGGACGAGAACGCCTGACACGCACTGGCACGGAGCCGGTGGGATGGGGTAAGTCGCGACCGCACCCGGGTGCCGGCGGCAGGGAGTGCACGTGGTAGAGGACCCCGCGCCCCTAACCCCGCCGCCCTCGGGTACCAGAGACCGGAGGTGGCACCACGGTCGTGGGGGCGCCTGGAACGCACAAGAGCCGGCGCGCAGGCCCCAGCGGGCGGCTCAAGCGGCGGGGGTGGAAACGGGCGTCCGGTTCTCGGCCAGAGCCCGGAGCCCTCCCCGCACACGCATCCAGGCACCCGGAAGCTCTCGGGCGACTGTCACCCGAGCAGAGCGTGTCAGCACTTATCTGGCGGCACAAAACCACCCATTCGGGGGCAAGAATCGCCGCGCCCGGAGACGGGGCCCACCCACGGATCACCAGGGGAACCCCTGGATCACGGCCACGGCCACCAGACCCCAAGCACGACCCCATCGCCACCAGGCCCGGAGCTCCCGGGGCCATCTGGTCGACCCCAGAAGCGTGGCGGCAGGGGGAGCCGGGGACAGCCTCCCCGGGCCGCCCGCGCGGGCCGGGACCGGTCGGTCCCTCCCTCTGAGTCGCCGGGTCAGGACTTAGAAAAGAATTCCGCGGAGGCGCCTCCGGCGACCGGGCCCGGGGCGGGACCGTGGCTCCCGTCCCTCAGCCGGGGCTCCACCTACGCCTCGAGCCGGCCCCCTCCCGCCTCCGGACAAAGACGCGACCCGCGAAACTCGGAGAGAGAAGTCCGGTCCGACGGCCCGGACCCACCCCGGGCACGCGTCCGGGCCGGGGACGCCCTCCCCGGCCCGCCCTCGAGGGCTCCCGGGGCCGGTCCACGCTCTTCTCCAGGGCGGGACTTGGAAAAAAAAACTGCCACGGAGGAGGAGGCATCCGAGGACCGGGCCCGGTCCCCACCGCCAGAGCCGGTCGACTCGGAAGACCAGTGGGGAAAAGGCCAGCCCGGCGGCCGAGCCCGTCGCGCCCTCCACGGGCCTCCCCCGCAAGGCCCCGGCCGGTCGCCCACCTCCGGAGCGGGGCGCGGAAAGGGGATCGGCGACGCGGAAGGCCCGACCACCGGGCCGCCCTCGGGACGACGGCCGGGCACGGGACGAGCTCCCTCGCCCGTTCCCCCGCGGCGGCCCCCCACCCCCTCCCGGGGACGGAGGGGCACCGGCGGCTGCTGGTCGACCCGTCCGGGAGGCCCCACACCCCGGCCGGCACCGGGCGGCGCGGCGACAGCCACCTCCCTCAGTAGCCTGCACCTCCAATCTCCGGCGAGCGGGCGTCGCGCTCACGCCCCGGCGCCACCGGGCCAGATCCCGCCAGCGACGCCGGCCTCCCGGGACTCTGCCTCGGTCACCGCGGCCGAGTCCCGTCCCTTGGCCCGCGTCGCCGGAGCTCCGGAGGAAAGAGACGATATAAAAGCGGCCGCCAGGTGGCACCCGGCGACCGACGACCGCCTCAGCGGGACGGAGCCGGAGCGCGGGCCCGCCGGGGAGCACAGCCGGGCCGCCGGGCCGCCCGATCCCGTCCCGGAGCCCCCTCGGACCCAGCCTCCCGGCCCAGTGCGGCCCCGGGGCGTCCGCCCGCGGGCTCCCGGCCGCCAAGGCGCAGCCCCAGCCGCAGGAGGGGGACTCGGAAAAGGTTTCTCGGGCGATCACCGGGAAGGGGAAGGGGAGAGTTCCCCCCAGAGAGGCCAGGGGGCGGCCCGGGCCGGGCTGGGCCGGTGCGGCCGGGAGGCCGCCGCTTCCCGGAGCGGCTGGAGCGCCCCCGGGGTTCCCGGGAGGACTTAGAAAATCAGGGCGGGCGGGGACGGTCAAACCGAAACCAGGCACGTCATCCGAGAAGGACCGTGATGACGGGAGGAGGAAAGCTTTCCAGTCCAGAGGGCCTGTCGAAGGCAGGCGGAGAGTCTACCCGCTGAAACTGACGAAGATGGGCAAGAGAGGCTGGCTTCAGGCGGCAAACTTTAAGCAAAAGAAACACACAAGGGCGTGGAGGCCTGGGGAAAAAGCAACACGGAGAAATCCACCCTCTGAAACTGAGGGACATGGGCAAAAGAAGCTAGCTCAGGTTGCAACCTTTAAGCAGAAAAAAAACACAAGGGCGTGCAGACCTGGCAAAAAAGCAACAGTGAGAAATCTACCCTCTGAAACCGACGAAGATGGACAACAGAGGCTAGCTCAGGTGGCAATTTTTAAGGAAAAATAAAAGGAAGTGCGTGGAGACCTGGGGAAAAAGCAACACGGAGAAATCTACCCTCTAGAACTGAGAAAGAAGCGCAACAGAGGCTAGCTCAGGTGGCAATCTTTAAGCAAAAAAAATAAGATAAAAAAATACAATGGCGAGGAGACCCGGTCAAAAAGCAACCCTGAAAAAGGTACCCTCTGAAACTGAGGAAGCAGGGCAACAGTGCCTAGCTCAGGTGACAATCTTTAAGCAAAAGAAACACACAAGGGCGTGGGGAGCTGGCGAAAAGGCAACACTGAGAAATCCACCCTCTGAAACGGACGAAGATGGGCAACAGAGGCTAGCTCAGGTGGCAATCGTTAAGCAAAAGAAACACACAAGGGCGTGGAGGCCTGGGGAAAAAGCAACACGGAGAAATCCACCCTCTGAAACTGAGGAAGATGGGCAAGAGAGGCTAGCTCAGGTGGCAATCCTTAAGCAAAAACAAAGCACAAAGGCGTGGAGCCCTGGGGACAAAGCAACCCTGAAATATCTACCCTCTGAAACTGAGGAACATGGGCAAGAGAGGCTAGCTCAGGTGGCAATCGTTAAGCAAAAACAAAACACAAAGGCGTGGAGACCTGGGGAAAAAGCAACCCTGAAATATCTACCCTCTGAAACTGAGGAAGATGGGCAAGAGAGGCTGGCTTCAGGTGGCAATCTTTAAGCAAAAGAAACACACAAGGGCGTGGAGGCCTGGGGAAAAAGCAACACGGAGAAATCCACCCTCTGAAACTGAGGGACATGGGCAAAAGAAGCTAGCTCAGGTTGCAACCTTTAAGCAGAAAAAAAACACAAGGGCGTGCAGACCTGGCAAAAAAGCAACAGTGAGAAATCTACCCTCTGAAACCGACGAAGATGGACAACAGAGGCTAGCTCAGGTGGCAATTTTTAAGGAAAAATAAAAGGAAGTGCGTGGAGACCTGGGGAAAAAGCAACACGGAGAAATCTACCCTCTAGAACTGAGAAAGAAGCGCAACAGAGGCTAGCTCAGGTGGCAATCTTTAAGCAAAAAAAATAAGATAAAAAAATACAATGGCGAGGAGACCCGGTGAAAAAGCAACCCTGAAAAAGGTACCCTCTGAAACTGAGGAAGCAGGGCAACAGTGCCTAGCTCAGGTGACAATCTTTAAGCAAAAGAAACACACAAGGGCGTGGGGAGCTGGCGAAAAGGCAACACTGAGAAATCCACCCTCTGAAACGGACGAAGATGGGCAACAGAGGCTAGCTCAGGTGGCAATCTTTAAGCAAAAGAAACACACAAGGGCGTGGAGACCTGGGGAAAAAGCAACACGGAGAAATCCACCCTCTGAAACTGAGGAAGATGGGCAAGAGAGGCTAGCTCAGGTGGCAATCCTTAAGCAAAAACAAAGCACAAAGGCGTGGAGCCCTGGGGACAAAGCAACCCTGAAATATCTACCCTCTGAAACTGAGGAACATGGGCAAGAGAGGCTAGCTCAGGTGGCACTCGTTAAGCAAAAACAAAACACAAAGGCGTGGAGACCTGGGGAAAAAGCAACCCTGAAATATCTACCCTCTGAAACTGAGGAAGATGGGCAAGAGAGGCTGGCTTCAGGTGGCAAACGTTAAGCAAAAGAAACACACAAGGGCGTGGAGATCTGGGGAAACAGCAAAACGGAGATATCGACCCTCTGAAACTCAGGAAGATGGGCAAGAGAGGCTAGCTCAGGTGGCAATCGTTAAGCAAAAACAAAACCCAAAGGCGTGGAGACCTGGGGAAAAAGCAACCCTGAAATATCTACCCTCTGAAACTGAGGAAGATGGGCAAGAGATTCTGGCTTCAGGTGGCAATCTTTAAGCAAAAGAAACACACAAGGGCGTGGGGAGCTGGGGAAAAGGCAACACTGAGAAATCCACCCTCTGAAACGGACGAAGATGGGCAACAGAGGCTAGCTCAGGTGGCAATCGTTAAGCCAAAGAAACACACAAGGGCGTGGAGGCCTGGGGAAAAAGCAACACGGAGAAATCCACCCTCTGAAACTGAGGGACATGGGCAAAAGAAGCTAGCTCAGGTTGCAACCTTTAAGCAGAAAAAAAACACAAGGGCGTGCAGACCTGGCAAAAAAGCAACAGTGAGAAATCTACCCTCTGAAACCGACGAAGATGGACAACAGAGGCTAGCTCAGGTGGCAATTTTTAAGGAAAAATAAAAGGAAGTGCGTGGAGACCTGGGGAAAAAGCAACACGGAGAAATCTACCCTCTAGAACTGAGAAAGAAGCGCAACAGAGGCTAGCTCAGGTGGCAATCTTTAAGCAAAAAAAATAAGATAAAAAAATACAATGGCGAGGAGACCCGGTGAAAAAGCAACCCTGAAAAAGGTACCCTCTGAAACTGAGGAAGCAGGGCAACAGTGCCTAGCTCAGGTGACAATCTTTAAGCAAAAGAAACACACAAGGGCGTGGGGAGCTGGCGAAAAGGCAACACTGAGAAATCCACCCTCTGAAACGGACGAAGATGGGCAACAGAGGCTAGCTCAGGTGGCAATCTTTAAGCAAAAGAAACACACAAGGGCGTGGAGACCTGGGGAAAAAGCAACACGGAGAAATCCACCCTCTGAAACTGAGGAAGATGGGCAAGAGAGGCTAGCTCAGGTGGCAATCCTTAAGCAAAAACAAAACCCAAAGGCGTGGAGCCCTGGGGACAAAGCAACCCTGAAATATCTACCCTCTGAAACTGAGGAACATGGGCAAGAGAGGCTAGCTCAGGTGGCAATCGTTAAGCAAAAACAAAACACAAAGGCGTGGAGACCTGGGGAAAAAGCAACCCTGAAATATCTACCCTCTGAAACTGAGGAAGATGGGCAAGAGAGGCTGGCTTCAGGTGGCAATCTTTAAGCAAAAGAAACACACAAGGGCGTGGAGGCCTGGGGAAAAAGCAACACGGAGAAATCCACCCTCTGAAACTGAGGGACATGGGCAAAAGAAGCTAGCTCAGGTTGCAACCTTTAAGCAGAAAAAAAACACAAGGGCGTGCAGACCTGGCAAAAAAGCAACAGTGAGAAATCTACCCTCTGAAACCGACGAAGATGGACAACAGAGGCTAGCTCAGGTGGCAATTTTTAAGGAAAAATAAAAGGAAGTGCGTGGAGACCTGGGGAAAAAGCAACACGGAGAAATCTACCCTCTAGAACTGAGAAAGAAGCGCAACAGAGGCTAGCTCAGGTGGCAATCTTTAAGCAAAAAAAATAAGATAAAAAAATACAATGGCGAGGAGACCCGGTGAAAAAGCAACCCTGAAAAAGGTACCCTCTGAAACTGAGGAAGCAGGGCAACAGTGCCTAGCTCAGGTGACAATCTTTAAGCAAAAGAAACACACAAGGGCGTGGGGAGCTGGCGAAAAGGCAACACTGAGAAATCCACCCTCTGAAACGGACGAAGATGGGCAACAGAGGCTAGCTCAGGTGGCAATCTTTAAGCAAAAGAAACACACAAGGGCGTGGAGACCTGGGGAAAAAGCAACACGGAGAAATCCACCCTCTGAAACTGAGGAAGATGGGCAAGAGAGGCTAGCTCAGGTGGCAATCCTTAAGCAAAAACAAAGCACAAAGGCGTGGAGCCCTGGGGACAAAGCAACCCTGAAATATCTACCCTCTGAAACTGAGGAACATGGGCAAGAGAGGCTAGCTCAGGTGGCACTCGTTAAGCAAAAACAAAACACAAAGGCGTGGAGACCTGGGGAAAAAGCAACCCTGAAATATCTACCCTCTGAAACTGAGGAAGATGGGCAAGAGAGGCTGGCTTCAGGTGGCAAACGTTAAGCAAAAGAAACACACAAGGGCGTGGAGATCTGGGGAAACAGCAAAACGGAGATATCGACCCTCTGAAACTCAGGAAGATGGGCAAGAGAGGCTAGCTCAGGTGGCAATCGTTAAGCAAAAACAAAACCCAAAGGCGTGGAGACCTGGGGAAAAAGCAACCCTGAAATATCTACCCTCTGAAACTGAGGAAGATGGGCAAGAGATTCTGGCTTCAGGTGGCAATCTTTAAGCAAAAGAAACACACAAGGGCGTGGGGAGCTGGGGAAAAGGCAACACTGAGAAATCCACCCTCTGAAACGGACGAAGATGGGCAACAGAGGCTAGCTCAGGTGGCAATCGTTAAGCAAAAGAAACACACAAGGGCGTGGAGACCTGGGGAAAAAGCAACACTGAGAAATCTACCCTCTGAAACCGAAGAAGATGGGCAACAGAGGCTAGCTCATGTGGCAATCTTTAAGCAAAAAAAATAGGATAAAAAATTACAATGGCGAGGAGACCCGCTCAAAAAGCAACCCTGAAAAAGGTACCCTCTGAAACTGAGGAAGCAGGGCAACAGTGCCTAGCTCAGGTGACAATCTTTAAGCAAAAGAAACACACAAGGGCGTGGGGAGCTGGCGAAAAGGCAACACTGAGAAATCCACCCTCTGAAACTGACGAAGATGGGCAACAGAGGCTAGCTCAGGTGGCAATCTTTAAGCAAAAGAAACACACAAGGGCGTGGAGGCCTGGGGAAAAAGCAACACGGAGAAATCCACCCTCTGAAACTGAGGAAGATGGGCAACAGAGGCTACCTCAGGTGGCAATCGTTAAGCAAAAACAAAACCCAAAGGCGTGGAGACCTGGGGACAAAGCAACCCTGAAATATCTACCCTCTGAAACTGAGGAAGATGGGCAAGAGAGGCTGGCTTCAGGTGGCAAACTTTAAGCAAAAGAAACACACAAGGGCATGGAGACCTGGGGAAAAAGCAGCACTGAGAAATCTACCCTCTGAAACAGACGAGGATGGGCAACAGAAGCTACCTCAGGTGGCAATCGTTAAGCAAAAGAAACACACAAGGGCGTGGAGACCTGGGGAAAAAGCAACACTGAGAAATCTACCCTCTGAAACCGAAGAAGATGGGCAACAGAGGCTAGCTCAGGTGACAATCTTTAAGCAAAAAAAAATAAAATAAAAATATACAATGGCGAGGAGACCCGGTCAAAAAGCAACCCTGAAAAATGTACCCTCTGAAACTGAAGAAGCAGGGCAACAGTGCCTAGCTCAGGTGACAATCTTTAAGCAAAAGAAACACACAAGGGCGTGGGGAGCTGGCGAAAAGGCAACACTGAGAAATCCACCCTCTGAAACGGACGAAGATGGGCAACAGAGGCTAGCTCAGGTGGCAATCTTTAAGCAAAAGAAACACACAAGGGCGTGGAGACCTGGGGAAAAAGCAACACGGAGAAATCCACCCTCTGAAACTGAGGAAGATGGGCAACAGAGGCTACCTCAGGTGGCAATCGTTAAGCAAAAACAAAACCCAAAGGCGTGGAGCCCTGGGGACAAAGCAACCCTGAAATATCTACCCTCTGAAACTGAGGAAGATGGGCAAGAGAGGCTGCCTTCAGGTGGCAATCTTTAAGCAAAAGAAACACACAAGGGCGTGGGGAGCTGGCGAAAAGGCAACACTGAGAAATCCACCCTCTGAAACGGACGAAGATGGGCAACAGAGGCTAGCTCAGGTGGCAATCTTTAAGCAAAAGAAACACACAAGGGCGTGGAGACCTGGGGAAAAAGCAACACGGAGAAATCCACCCTCTGAAACTGAGGAAGATGGGCAAGAGAGGCTACCTCAGGTGGCAATCCTTAAGCAAAAACAAAGCACAAAGGCGTGGAGCCCTGGGGACAAAGCAACCCTGAAATATCTACCCTCTGAAACTGAGGAACATGGGCAAGAGAGGCTAGCTCAGGTGTCACTCGTTAAGCAAAAACAAAACACAAAGGCATGGAGACCTGGGGAAAAAGCAACCCTGAAATATCTACCATCTGAAACTGAGGAAGATGGGCAAGAGAGGCTGGCTTCAGGTGGCAAACTTTAAGCAAAAGAAACACACAAGGGCGTGGAGACCTGGGGAAAAAGCAGCACTGAGAAATCTACCCTCTGAAACAGACGAGGATGGGCAACAGAGGCTCCCTAGGTGGCAATCGTTAAGTAAAAGAAACACACAAGGGCGTGGAGACCTGGGGAAAAAGCAACACGGAGAAATCCACCCTCTGAAACTGACGAACATGGGCAAAAGAAGCTAGCTCAGGTTGCAAACTTTAAGCAGAAAAAAAAAAGACGCAAGGGCGTGGAGAGCTGGCGAAAAAGCAACACTGAGAAATCTAACCTCTGAAACCGAAGAAGATGGGCAACAGAGGCTAGCTCATGTGGCAATCTTTAAGCAAAAAAAATAGGATAAAAAAATACAATGGCGAGGAGACCCGCTCCAAAAGCAACCCTGAAAAAGGTACCCTCTGAAACTGAGGAAGCAGGGCAACAGTGCCTAGCTCAGGTGACAATCTTTAAGCAAAAGAAACACACAAGGGCGTGGGGAGCTGGCGAAAAGGCAACACTGAGAAATCCACCCTCTGAAACGGACGAAGATGGGCAACAGAGGCTAGCTCAGGTGGCAATCTTTAAGCAAAAGAAACACACAAGGGCGTGGAGGCCTGGGGAAAAAGCAACACGGAGAAATCCACCCTCTGAAACTGAGGAAGATGGGCAACAGAGGCTACCTCAGGTGGCAATCGTTAAGCAAAAACAAAACCCAAAGGCGTGGAGACCTGGGGACAAAGCAACCCTGAAATATCTACCCTCTGAAACTGAGGAAGATGGGCAAGAGAGGCTGCCTTCAGGTGGCAATCTTTAAGCAAAAGAAACACACAAGGGCGTGGGGAGCTGGCGAAAAGGCAACACTGAGAAATCCACCCTCTGAAACGGACGAAGATGGGCAACAGAGGCTAGCTCAGGTGGCAATCTTTAAGCAAAAGAAACACACAAGGGCGTGGAGACCTGGGGAAAAAGCAACACGGAGAAATCCACCCTCTGAAACTGAGGAAGATGGGCAAGAGAGGCTACCTCAGGTGGCAATCCTTAAGCAAAAACAAAGCACAAAGGCGTGGAGCCCTGGGGACAAAGCAACCCTGAAATATCTACCCTCTGAAACTGAGGAACATGGGCAAGAGAGGCTAGCTCAGGTGTCACTCGTTAAGCAAAAACAAAACACAAAGGCATGGAGACCTGGGGAAAAAGCAACCCTGAAATATCTACCATCTGAAACTGAGGAAGATGGGCAAGAGAGGCTGGCTTCAGGTGGCAAACTTTAAGCAAAAGAAACACACAAGGGCGTGGAGACCTGGGGAAAAAGCAACACGGAGAAATCCACCCTCTGAAACTGAGGAAGATGGGCAAGAGAGGCTACCTCAGGTGGCAATCCTTAAGCAAAAACAAAGCACAAAGGCGTGGAGCCCTGGGGACAAAGCAACCGTGAAATATCTACCCTCTGAAACTGAGGAAGATGGGCAAGAGAGGCTGCCTTCAGGTGGCAATCTTTAAGCAAAAGAAACACACAAGGGCGTGGGGAGCTGGCGAAAAGGCAACACTGAGAAATCCACCCTCTGAAACGGACGAAGATGGGCAACAGAGGCTAGCTCAGGTGGCAATCTTTAAGCAAAAGAAACACAAAAGGGCGTGGAGGCCTGGGGAAAAAGCAACACGGAGAAATCCACCCTCTGAAACTGAGGAAGATGGGCAACAGAGGCTACCTCAGGTGGCAATCGTTAAGCAAAAACAAAACCCAAAGGCGTGGAGACCTGGGGACAAAGCAACCCTGAAATATCTACCCTCTGAAACTGAGGAAGATGGGCAAGAGAGGCTGCCTTCAGGTGGCAATCTTTAAGCAAAAGAAACACACAAGGGCGTGGGGAGCTGGCGAAAAGGCAACACTGAGAAATCCACCCTCTGAAACGGACGAAGATGGGCAACAGAGGCTAGCTCAGGTGGCAATCTTTAAGCAAAAGAAACACACAAGGGCGTGGAGGCCTGGGGAAAAAGCAACACGGAGAAATCCACCCTCTGAAACTGAGGAAGATGGGCAACAGAGGCTACCTCAGGTGGCAATCGTTAAGCAAAAACAAAACCCAAAGGCGTGGAGACCTGGGGACAAAGCAACCCTGAAATATCTACCCTCTGAAACTGAGGAAGATGGGCAAGAGAGGCTGCCTTCAGGTGGCAATCTTTAAGCAAAAGAAACACACAAGGGCGTGGGGAGCTGGCGAAAAGGCAACACTGAGAAATCCACCCTCTGAAACGGACGAAGATGGGCAACAGAGGCTAGCTCAGGTGGCAATCGTTAAGCAAAAGAAACACACAAGGGCGTGGAGACCTGGGGAAAAAGCAACACGGAGAAATCCACCCTCTGAAACTGAGGAAGATGGGCAAGAGAGGCTACCTCAGGTGGCAATCCTTAAGCAAAAACAAAGCACAAAGGCGTGGAGCCCTGGGGACAAAGCAACCCTGAAATATCTACCCTCTGAAACTGAGGAACATGGGCAAGAGAGGCTAGCTCAGGTGGCACTCGTTAAGCAAAAACAAAACCCAAAGGCGTGGAGACCTGGGGAAAAAGCAACCCTGAAATATCTACCCTCTGAAACTGAGGAAGATGGGCAAGAGAGGCTGGCTTCAGGTGGGAATCGTTAAGCAAAAGAAACACACAAGGGCGTGGAGACCTGGGGAAAAAGCAACACGGAGAAATCCACCCTCTGAAACTGAGGAAGATGGGCAACAGAGGCTACCTCAGGTGGCAATCGTTAAGCCAAAGAAACACACAAGGGTCTGGAGACCTGGGGAAAAAGCAACATGGAGAAATCCACCCTCTGAAACTGACGAACATGGGCAAAAGAAGCTAGCTCAGGTTGCAACCTGTAAGCAGAAAAAAAACACAAGGGCGTGCAGACCTGGCAAAAAAGCAACAGTGAGAAATCTACCCTCTGAAACCGACGAAGATGGGCAACAGAGGCTAGCTCAGGTGGCAATTTTTAAGGAAAAATAAAAGGAAGTGCGTGGAGACCTGGGGAAAAAGCAACACGGAGAAATCTACCCTCTGAAACTGAGAAAGAATCGCAACAGAGGCTAGCTCAGGTGGCAATCTTTAAGCAAAAAAAATAAAACAAAAAAATACAATGGCGAGGAGACCCGGTCAAAAAGCAACCCTGAAAAAGGTACCCTCTGAAACTGAGGAAGCAGGGCAACAGTGCCTAGCTCAGGTGGCAATCTTTAAGCAAAAGAAACACACAAGGGCGTGGGGAGCTGGCGAAAAGGCAACACTGAGAAATCCACCCTCTGAAACGGACGAAGATGGGCAACAGAGGCTAGCTCAGGTGGCAATCTTTAAGCAAAAAACAATAAAATAAAAAAATACAATGGCGAGGAGACCTGGTCAAAAAGCAACCCTGAAAAAGGTACCCTCTGAAACTGAGGAAGCAGGGCAACAGTGCCTAGCTCAGGTGACAATCTTTAAGCAAAAGAAACACACAAGGGCGTGGGGAGCTGGCGAAAAGGTAACACTGAGAAATCCACACTCTGAAACGGACGAAGATGGGCAACAGAGGCTAGCTCAGGTGGCAATATTTAAGCAAAAGAAACACACAAGGGCGTGGAGACCTGGGGAAAAAGCAACACGGAGAAATCCACCCTCTGAAACTGAGGAAGATGGGCAAGAGAGGCTACCTCAGGTGGCAATCCTTAAGCAAAAACAAAGCACAAAGGCGTGGAGCCCTGGGGACAAAGCAACCCTGAAATATCTACCCTCTGAAACTGAGGAACATGGGCAAGAGAGGCTAGCTCAGGTGGCACTCGTTAAGCAAAAACAAAACACAAAGGCGTGGAGACCTGGGGAAAAAGCAACCCTGAAATATCTACCCTCTGAAACTGAGGAAGATGGGCAAGAGAGGCTGGCTTCAGGTGGCAATCTTTAAGCAAAAGAAACACACAAGGGCGTGGGGAGCTGGCGAAAAGGCAACACTGAGAAATCCACCCTCTGAAACGGACGAAGATGGACAACAGAGGCTAGCTCAGGTGGCAATCGTTAAGCCAAAGAAACACACAAGGGCGTGGAGGCCTGGCGAAAAAGCAACACGGAGAAATCCACCCTCTGAAACTGATGAACATGGGCAAAAGAAGCTAGCTCAGGTTGCAACCTTTAAGCAGAAAAAAAACACAAGGGCGTGCAGACCTGGCAAAAAAGCAACAGTGAGAAATCTACCCTCTGAAACCGACGAAGATGGGCAACAGAGGCTAGCTCAGGTGGCAATTTTTAAGGAAAAATAAAAGGAAGTGCGTGGAGACCTGGGGAAAAAGCAACACGGAGAAATCTACCCTCTAGAACTGAGAAAGAAGCGCAACAGAGGCTAGCTCATTTGGCAATCTTTAAGCAAAAAAAATAAAATAAAAAAATACAATGGCGAGGAGACCCGGTCAAAAAGCAACCCTGAAAAAGGTACCCTCTGAAACTGAGGAAGCAGGGCAACAGTGCCTAGCTCAGGTGACAATCTTTAAGCAAAAGAAACACACAAGGGCGTGGGGAGCTGGCGAAAAGGCAACACTGAGAAATCCACCCTCTGAAACGGACGAAGAGGGGCAACAGAGGCTAGCTCAGGTGGCAATCTTTAAGCAAAAGAAACACACAAGGGCGTGGAGGCCTGGGGAAAAAGCAACACGGAGAAATCCACCCTCTGAAACTGAGGAAGATGGGCAACAGAGGCTACCTCAGGTGGCAATCGTTAAGCAAAAACAAAACCCAAAGGCGTGGAGCCCTGGGGACAAAGCAACCCTGAAATATCTACCCTCTGAAACTGAGGAAGATGGGCAAGAGAGGCTGCCTTCAGGTGGCAATCTTTAAGCAAAAGAAACACACAAGGGCGTGGGGAGCTGGCGAAAAGGCAACACTGAGAAATCCACCCTCTGAAACGGACGAAGATGGGCAACAGATGCTAGCTCAGGTGGCAATCGTTAAGCAAAAGAAACACACAAGGGCGTGGAGGCCTGGGGAAAAAGCAACACGGAGAAATCCACCCTCTGAAACTGATGAACATGGGCAAAAGAAGCTAGCTCAGGTTGCAACCTTTAAGCAGAAAAAAAACACAAGGGCGTGCAGACCTGGCAAAAAAGCAACAGTGAGAAATCTACCCTCTGAAACCGACGAAGATGGGCAACAGAGGCTAGCTCAGGTGGCAATTTTTAAGGAAAAATAAAAGGAAGTGCGTGGAGACCTGGGGAAAAAGCAACACGGAGAAATCTACCCTCTAGAACTGAGAAAGAAGCGCAACAGAGGCTAGCTCAGGTGGCAATCTTTAAGCAAAAAAAATAAAATAAAAAAATACAATGGCGAGGAGACCCGGTCAAAAAGCAACCCTGAAAAAGGTACCCTCTGAAACTGAGGAAGCAGGGCAACAGTGCCTAGCTCAGGTGACAATCTTTAAGCAAAAGAAACACACAAGGGCGTGGGGAGCTGGCGAAAAGGCAACACTGAGAAATCCACCCTCTGAAACGGACGAAGATGGGCAACAGAGGCTAGCTCAGGTGGCAATCTTTATGCAAAAGAAACACACAATGGCGTGGAGACCTGGGGAAAAAGCAACGCTGAGAAATCTACCCTCTGAAACTGAGAAGGAAGCGCAACAGAGGCTAGCTCAGGGGGCAACCTTTAAGCAAAAGAAACGCACAAGGGCGTGGGGAGCTGGCGAAAAGGCAACACTGAGAAATCCATCCCCTGAAACTGACGAAGATGGGAAACAGTGGCTAGCTCGGTGGCAATCTTTAAGCAGGAACACACACACACACACACACACACACACACACAAAAGCGCGTGGAGACCTGGGGAAAAAGCACAACTGGGAAATCCACCCTCTGAAACTGACGAAGATGGGCAACAGAGGCTAGCTGAGGTGGCAATCATTAAGCAAAAGAAACACACAAGGGCGTGGGGAGCTGGTGAAAAGGCAACACTGAGAAATCCACCCTCTGAAACAGACGAAGATGAGCAACAGAGGCTAGCTCAGGTGGCAATCGTTAAGCAAAAACAAAACCCAAAGGCGTGGAGACCTGGGGAAAAAGCAACCCTGAAATATCTACCCTCTGAAACTGAGGAAAATGGGCAAGAGAGGCTGGCTTCAGGTGGCAAACTTTAAGCAAAAGAAACACACAAGGGCATGGAGACCTGGGGAAAAAGCAGCACTGAGAAATCTACCCTCTGAAACTGACGAGGATGGGCAACAGAAGCTACCTCAGGTGGCAATCGTTAAGCAAAAGAAACACACAAGGGCGTGGAGACCTGGGGAAAAAGCAACACTGAGAAATCTACCCTCTGAAACCGAAGAAGATGGGCAACAGAGGCTAGGTCAGGTGACAATCTTTAAGCAAAAAAAAATAAAATAAAAATATACAATGGCGAGGAGACCCGGTCAAAAAGCAACCATGAAAAATGTACCCTCTGAAACTGAAGAAGCAGGGCAACAGTGCCTAGCTCAGGTGACAATCTTTAAGCAAAAGAAACACACAAGGGCGTGGGGAGCTGGCGAAAAGGCAACACTGAGAAATCCGCCCTCTGAAACGGACGAAGAGGGGCAACAGAGGCTAGCTCAGGTGGCAATCTTTAAGCAAAATAAACACACAAGGGCGTGGAGACCTGGGGAAAAATCAACACGGAGAAATCCACCCTCTGAAACTGAGGAAGATGGGCAAGAGAGGCTACCTCACGTGGCAATCGTTAAGCAAAAACAAAGCACAAAGGCATGGAGACCTGGGGACAAAGCAACCCTGAAATATCTACCCTCTGAAACTGAGGAAGATGGGCAAGAGAGGCTGGCTTCAGGTGGCAAACTTTAAGCAAAAGAAACACACAAGGGCGTGGAGACATGGGGAAAAAGCAGCACTGAGAAATCTACCCTCTGAAACAGACGAGGATGGGCAACAGAGGCTCCCTAGGTGGCAATCGTTAAGCAAAAGAAACACACAAGGGCGTGGAGACCTGGGGAAAAAGCAACACGGAGAAATCCACCCTCTGAAACTGAGGAAGATGGGCAACAGAGGCTACCTCAGGTGGCAATCGTTAAGCAAAAACAAAACCCAAAGGCGTGGAGACCTGGGGACAAAGCAACCCTGAAATATCTACCCTCTGAAACTGAGGAAGATGGGCAAGAGAGGCTGCCTTCAGGTGGCAATCTTTAAGCAAAAGAAACACACAAGGGCGTGGGGAGCTGGCGAAAAGGCAACACTGAGAAATCCACCCTCTGAAACGGACGAAGATGGGCAACAGAGGCTAGCTCAGGTGGCAATCGTTAAGCAAAAGAAACACACAAGGGCGTGGAGACCTGGGGAAAAAGCAACACGGAGAAATCCACCCTCTGAAACTGAGGAAGATGGGCAAGAGAGGCTACCTCAGGTGGCAATCCTTAAGCAAAAACAAAGCACAAAGGCGTGGAGCCCTGGGGACAAAGCAACCCTGAAATATCTACCCTCTGAAACTGAGGAACATGGGCAAGAGAGGCTAGCTCAGGTGGCACTCGTTAAGCAAAAACAAAACCCAAAGGCGTGGAGACCTGGGGAAAAAGCAACCCTGAAATATCTACCCTCTGAAACTGAGGAAGATGGGCAAGAGAGGCTGGCTTCAGGTGGGAATCGTTAAGCAAAAGAAACACACAAGGGCGTGGAGACCTGGGGAAAAAGCAACACGGAGAAATCCACCCTCTGAAACTGAGGAAGATGGGCAACAGAGGCTACCTCAGGTGGCAATCGTTAAGCCAAAGAAACACACAAGGGTCTGGAGACCTGGGGAAAAAGCAACATGGAGAAATCCACCCTCTGAAACTGACGAACATGGGCAAAAGAAGCTAGCTCAGGTTGCAACCTGTAAGCAGAAAAAAAACACAAGGGCGTGCAGACCTGGCAAAAAAGCAACAGTGAGAAATCTACCCTCTGAAACCGACGAAGATGGGCAACAGAGGCTAGCTCAGGTGGCAATTTTTAAGGAAAAATAAAAGGAAGTGCGTGGAGACCTGGGGAAAAAGCAACACGGAGAAATCTACCCTCTGAAACTGAGAAAGAATCGCAACAGAGGCTAGCTCAGGTGGCAATCTTTAAGCAAAAAAAATAAAACAAAAAAATACAATGGCGAGGAGACCCGGTCAAAAAGCAACCCTGAAAAAGGTACCCTCTGAAACTGAGGAAGCAGGGCAACAGTGCCTAGCTCAGGTGGCAATCTTTAAGCAAAAGAAACACACAAGGGCGTGGGGAGCTGGCGAAAAGGCAACACTGAGAAATCCACCCTCTGAAACGGACGAAGATGGGCAACAGAGGCTAGCTCAGGTGGCAATCTTTAAGCAAAAAACAATAAAATAAAAAAATACAATGGCGAGGAGACCTGGTCAAAAAGCAACCCTGAAAAAGGTACCCTCTGAAACTGAGGAAGCAGGGCAACAGTGCCTAGCTCAGGTGACAATCTTTAAGCAAAAGAAACACACAAGGGCGTGGGGAGCTGGCGAAAAGGTAACACTGAGAAATCCACACTCTGAAACGGACGAAGATGGGCAACAGAGGCTAGCTCAGGTGGCAATATTTAAGCAAAAGAAACACACAAGGGCGTGGAGACCTGGGGAAAAAGCAACACGGAGAAATCCACCCTCTGAAACTGAGGAAGATGGGCAAGAGAGGCTACCTCAGGTGGCAATCCTTAAGCAAAAACAAAGCACAAAGGCGTGGAGCCCTGGGGACAAAGCAACCCTGAAATATCTACCCTCTGAAACTGAGGAACATGGGCAAGAGAGGCTAGCTCAGGTGGCACTCGTTAAGCAAAAACAAAACACAAAGGCGTGGAGACCTGGGGAAAAAGCAACCCTGAAATATCTACCCTCTGAAACTGAGGAAGATGGGCAAGAGAGGCTGGCTTCAGGTGGCAATCTTTAAGCAAAAGAAACACACAAGGGCGTGGGGAGCTGGCGAAAAGGCAACACTGAGAAATCCACCCTCTGAAACGGACGAAGATGGACAACAGAGGCTAGCTCAGGTGGCAATCGTTAAGCCAAAGAAACACACAAGGGCGTGGAGGCCTGGCGAAAAAGCAACACGGAGAAATCCACCCTCTGAAACTGACGAACATGGGCAAAAGAAGCTAGCTCAGGTTGCAACCTTTAAGCAGAAAAAAAACACAAGGGCGTGCAGACCTGGCAAAAAAGCAACAGTGAGAAATCTACCCTCTGAAACCGACGAAGATGGGCAACAGAGGCTAGCTCAGGTGGCAATTTTTAAGGAAAAATAAAAGGAAGTGCGTGGAGACCTGGGGAAAAAGCAACACGGAGAAATCTACCCTCTAGAACTGAGAAAGAAGCGCAACAGAGGCTAGCTCATTTGGCAATCTTTAAGCAAAAAAAATAAAATAAAAAAATACAATGGCGAGGAGACCCGGTCAAAAAGCAACCCTGAAAAAGGTACCCTCTGAAACTGAGGAAGCAGGGCAACAGTGCCTAGCTCAGGTGACAATCTTTAAGCAAAAGAAACACACAAGGGCGTGGGGAGCTGGCGAAAAGGCAACACTGAGAAATCCACCCTCTGAAACGGACGAAGATGGGCAACAGAGGCTAGCTCAGGTGGCAATCTTTAAGCAAAAGAAACACACAAGGGCGTGGAGGCCTGGGGAAAAAGCAACACGGAGAAATCCACCCTCTGAAACTGAGGAAGATGGGCAACAGAGGCTACCTCAGGTGGCAATCGTTAAGCAAAAACAAAACCCAAAGGCGTGGAGCCCTGGGGACAAAGCAACCCTGAAATATCTACCCTCTGAAACTGAGGAAGATGGGCAAGAGAGGCTGCCTTCAGGTGGCAATCTTTAAGCAAAAGAAACACACAAGGGCGTGGGGAGCTGGCGAAAAGGCAACACTGAGAAATCCACCCTCTGAAACGGACGAAGATGGGCAACAGATGCTAGCTCAGGTGGCAATCGTTAAGCAAAAGAAACACACAAGGGCGTGGAGGCCTGGGGAAAAAGCAACACGGAGAAATCCACCCTCTGAAACTGATGAACATGGGCAAAAGAAGCTAGCTCAGGTGACAATCTTTAAGCAAAAAAAAATAAAATAAAAATATACAATGGCGAGGAGACCCGGTCAAAAAGCAACCATGAAAAATGTACCCTCTGAAACTGAAGAAGCAGGGCAACAGTGCCTAGCTCAGGTGACAATCTTTAAGCAAAAGAAACACACAAGGGCGTGGGGAGCTGGCGAAAAGGCAACACTGAGAAATCCGCCCTCTGAAACGGACGAAGAGGGGCAACAGAGGCTAGCTCAGGTGGCAATCTTTAAGCAAAATAAACACACAAGGGCGTGGAGACCTTGGGAAAAATCAACACGGAGAAATCCACCCTCTGAAACTGAGGAAGATGGGCAAGAGAGGCTACCTCACGTGGCAATCGTTAAGCAAAAACAAAGCACAAAGGCATGGAGACCTGGGGACAAAGCAACCCTGAAATATCTACCCTCTGAAACTGAGGAAGATGGGCAAGAGAGGCTGGCTTCAGGTGGCAATCTTTAAGCAAAAGAAACACACAAGGGCGTGGAGACCTGGGGAAAAAGCAGCACTGAGAAATCTACCCTCTGAAACAGACGAGGATGGGCAACAGAGGCTCCCTAGGTGGCAATCGTTAAGCAAAAGAAACACACAAGGGCGTGGAGACCTGGGGAAAAAGCAACACGGAGAAATCCACCCTCTGAAACTGAGGAAGATGGGCAACAGAGGCTACCTCAGGTGGCAATCGTTAAGCAAAAACAAAACCCAAAGGCGTGGAGACCTGGGGAAAAAGCAACACGGAGAAATCCACCCTCTGAAACTGACGAACATGGGCAAAAGAAGCTAGCTCAGGTTGCAACCTTTAAGCAGAAAAAAAACACAAGGGCGTGCAGACCTGGCAAAAAAGCAACAGTGAGAAATCTACCTTCTGAAACCGACGAAGACGGGCAACAGAGGCTAGCTCAGGTGGCAATTTTTAAGGAAAAATAAAAGGAAGTGCGTGGAGACCTGGTGAAAAAGCAACACGGAGAAATCTACCCTCTGAAACTGAGAAAGAATCGCAACAGAGGCTAGCTCAGGTGGCAATCTTTAAGCAAAAAAAATAAAACAAAAAAATACAATGGCGAGGAGACCCGGTCAAAAAGCAACCCTGAAAAAGGTACCCTCTGAAACTGAGGAAGCAGGGCAACAGTGCCTAGCTCAGGTGACAATCTTTAAGCAAAAGAAACACATAAGGGCGTGGGGAGCTGGCGAAAAGGCAACACTGAGAAATCCACCCTCTGAAACGGACGAAGATGGGCAACAGAGGCTAGCTCAGGTGGCAATCTTTAAGCAAAAAAAATAAAATAAAAAAATACAATGGCGAGGAGACCCGGTCAAAAAGCAACCCTGAAAAAGGTACCCTCTGAAACTGAGGAAGCAGGGCAACAGTGCCTAGCTCAGGTGACAATCTTTAAGCAAAAGAAACACACAAGGGCGTGGGGAGCTGGCGAAAAGGTAACACTGAGAAATCCACCCTCTGAAACGGACGAAGATGGGCAACAGAGGCTAGCTCAGGTGGCAATCTTTAAGCAAAAGAAACACACAAGGGCGTGGAGACCTGGGGAAAAAGCAACACGGAGAAATCCACCCTCTGAAACTGAGGAAGATGGGCAAGAGAGGCTACCTCAGATGGCAATCCTTAAGCAAAAACAAAGCACAAAGGCGTGGAGCCCTGGGGACAAAGCAACCCTGAAATATCTACCCTCTGAAACTGAGGAACATGGGCAAGAGAGGCTAGCTCAGGTGGCACTCGTTAAGCAAAAACAAAACCCAAAGGCGTGGAGACCTGGGGAAAAAGCAACCCTGAAATATCTAAGCTCTGAAACTGAGGAAGATGGGCAAGAGAGGCTGGCTTCAGGTGGCAATCGTTAAGCAAAAGAAACACACAAGGGCGTGGAGACCTGGGGAAAAAGCAACACGGAGAAATCCACCCTCTGAAACTGAGGAAGATGGGCAACAGAGGCTACCTCAGGTGGCAATCGTTAAGCCAAAGAAACACACAAGGGTGTGGAGACCTGGGGAAAAAGCAACACGGAGAAATCCACCCTCTGAAACTGACGAACATGGGCAAAAGAAGCTAGCTCAGGTTGCAAACTTTAAGCAGAAAAAAAACACAAGGGCGTGCAGACCTGGCAAAAAAGCAACAGTGAGAAATCTACCCTCTGAAACCGACGAAGATGGGCAACAGAGGCTAGCTCAGGTGGCAATTTTTAAGGAAAAATAAAAGGAAGTGCGTGGAGACCTGGGGAAAAAGCAACACGGAGAAATCTACCCTCTAGAACTGAGAAAGAAGCGCAACAGAGGCTAGCTCAGGTGGCAATCTTTAAGCAAAAAAAATAAAATAAAAAAATACAATGGCGAGGAGACCCGGTCAAAAAGCAACCCTGAAAAAGGTACCCTCTGAAACTGAGGAAGCAGGGCAACAGTGCCTAGCTCAGGTGACAATCTTTAAGCAAAAGAAACACACAAGGGCGTGGGGAGCTGGCGAAAAGGCAACACTGAGAAATCCACCCTCTGAAACGGACGAAGATGGGCAACAGAGGCTAGCTCAGGTGGCAATCGTTAAGCCAAAGAAACACACAAGGGCGTGGAGGCCTGGGGAAAAAGCAACACGGAGAAATCCACCCTCTGAAACTGAGGAACATGGGCAAAAGAAGCTAGCTCAGGTGGCAACCTTTAAGCAGAAAAAAAACACAAGGGCGTGCAGACCTGGCAAAAAAGCAACAGTGAGAAATCTACCCTCTGAAACCGACGAAGATGGGCAACAGAGGCTAGCTCAGGTGGCAATTTTTAAGGAAAAATAAAAGGAAGTGCGTGGAGACCTGGGGAAAAAGCAACACGGAGAAATCTACCCTCTGAAACTGAGAAAGAATCGCAACAGAGGCTAGCTCAGGTGGCAATCTTTAAGCAAAAAAAATAAAACAAAAAAATACAATGGCGAGGAGACCTGGTCAAAAAGCAACCCTGAAAAAGGTACCCTCTGAAACTGAGGAAGCAGGGCAACAGTGCCTAGCTCAGGTGACAATCTTTAAGCAAAAGAAACACACAAGGGCGTGGGGAGCTGGCGAAAAGGCAACACTGAGAAATCCACCCTCTGAAACGGACGAAGATGGGCAAGAGAGGCTAGCTCAGGTGGCAATCTTTAAGCAAAAAAAATAAAATAAAAAAATACAATGGCGAGGAGACTCGGTCAAAAAGCAACCCTGAAAAAGGTACCCTCTGAAACTGAGGAAGCAGGGCAACAGTGCCTAGCTCAGGTGACAATCTTTAAGCAAAAGAAACACACAAGAGCGTGGAGACCTGGGGAAAAAGCAGCACTGAGAAATCTACCCTCTGAAACAGAGGAGGATGGGCAACAGAGGCTCCCTAGGTGGCAATCGTTAAGTAAAAGAAACACACAAGGGCGTGGAGACCTTGGGAAAAAGCAACACGGAGAAATCCACCCTCTGAAACTGACGAACATGGGCAAAAGAAGCTAGCTCAGGTTGCAAACTTTAAGCAGAAAAAAAAAAGACGCAAGGGCGTGGAGAGCTGGCGAAAAAGCAACACTGAGAAATCTAACCTCTGAAACCGAAGAAGATGGGCAACAGAGGCTAGCTCATGTGGCAATCTTTAAGCAAAAAAAATAGGATAAAAAAATACAATGGCGAGGAGACCCGCTCAAAAAGCAACCCTGAAAAAGGTACCCTCTGAAACTGAGGAATCAGGGCAACAGTGCCTAGCTCAGGTGACAATCTTTAAGCAAAAGAAACACACAAGGGCGTGGGGAGCTGGCGAAAAGGCAACACTGAGAAATCCACCCTCTGAAACGGACGAAGATGGGCAACAGAGGCTAGCTCAGGTGGCAATCTTTAAGCAAAAAAAATAAAATAAAAAAATACAATGGCGAGGAGACCCGGTCAAAAAGCAACCCTGAAAAAGGTACCCTCTGAAACTGAGGAAGCAGGGCAACAGTGCCTAGCTCAGGTGACAATCTTTAAGCAAAAGAAACACACAAGGGCGTGGGGAGCTGGCGAAAAGGTAACACTGAGAAATCCACCCTCTGAAACGGACGAAGATGGGCAACAGAGGCTAGCTCAGGTGGCAATCTTTAAGCAAAAGAAACACACAAGGGCGTGGAGACCTGGGGAAAAAGCAACACGGAGAAATCCACCCTCTGAAACTGAGGAAGATGGGCAAGAGAGGCTACCTCAGATGGCAATCCTTAAGCAAAGACAAAGCACAAAGGCGTGGAGCCCTGGGGACAAAGCAACCCTGAAATATCTACCCTCTGAAACTGAGGAACATGGGCAAGAGAGGCTAGCTCAGGTGGCACTCGTTAAGCAAAAACAAAACACAAAGGCGTGGAGCCCTGGGGACAAAGCAACCCTGAAATATCTACCCTCTGAAACTGAGGAAGATGGGCAAGAGAGGCTGGCTTCAGGTGGCAATCGTTAAGCAAAAGAAACACACAAGGGCGTTGAGACCTGGGGAAAAAGCAACACGGAGAAATCCACCCTCTGAAACTGAGGAAGATGGGCAACAGAGGCTAGCTCAGGTGGCAATCGTTAAGCCAAAGAAACACACAAGGGTGTGGAGACCTGGGGAAAAAGCAACATGGAGAAATCCACCCTCTGAAACTGACGAACATGGGCAAAAGAAGCTAGCTCAGGTTGCAACCTTTAAGCAGAAAAAAAACACAAGGGCGTGCAGACCTGGCAAATAAGCAACAGTGAGAAATCTACCCTCTGAAACCCACGAAGATGGGCAACAGAGGCTAGCTCAGGTGGCAATTTTTAAGGAAAAATAAAAGGAAGTGCGTGGAGACCTGGGGAAAAAGCAACACGGAGAAATCTACCCTCTAGAACTGAGAAAGAAGCGCAACAGAGGCTAGCTCAGGTGGCAATCTTTAAGGAAAAAAAATAAAATAAAAAAATACAATGGCGAGGAGACCCAGTCAAAAAGCAACCCTGAAAAAGGTACCCTCTGAAACTGAGGAAGCAGGGCAACAGTGCCTAGCTCAGGTGACAATCTTTAAGCAAAAGAAACACACAAGGGCGTGGGGAGCTGGCGAAAAGGCAACACTGAGAAATCCACCCTCTGAAACGGACGAAGATGGGCAACAGAGGCTAGCTCAGGTGGCAATCTTTAAGCAAAAGAAACACACAATGGCGTGGAGACCTGGGGAAAAAGCAACGCTGAGAAATCTACCCTCTGAAACTGAGAAGGAAGCGCAACAGAGGCTAGCTCAGGGGGCAACCTTTAAGCAAAAGAAAGGCACAAGGGCGTGGGGAGCTGGCGAAAAGGCAACACTGAGAAATCCATCCCCTGAAACTGAGGAAGATGGGAAACAGTGGCTAGCTCGGGTGGCAATCTTTAAGCAGGAACACACACACACACACACACACACACACAAAAGCGCCTGGAGACCTGGGGAAAAAGCACAACTGGGAAATCCACCCTCTGAAACTGACGAAGATGGGCAACAGAGGCTAGCTGAGGTGGCAATCATTAAGCAAAAGAAACACACAAGGGCGTGGGGAGCTGGTGAAAAGGCAACACTGAGAAATCCACCCTCTGAAACAGACGAAGATGAGCAACAGAGGCTAGCTCAGGTGGCAATCGTTAAGCAAAAACAAAACCCAAAGGCGTGGAGACCTGGGGGAAAAGCAACCCTGAAATATCTACCCTCTGAAACTGAGGAAAATGGGCAAGAGAGGCTGGCTTCAGGTGGCAAACTTTAAGCAAAAGAAACACACAAGGGCATGGAGACCTGGGGAAAAAGCAGCACTGAGAAATCTACCCTCTGAAACTGACGAGGATGGGCAACAGAAGCTACCTCAGGTGGCAATCGTTAAGCAAAAGAAACACACAAGGGCATGGAGACCTGGGGAAAAAGCAACACTGAGAAATCTACCCTCTGAAACCGAAGAAGATGGGCAACAGAGGCTAGCTCAGGTGACAATCTTTAAGCAAAAAAAAATAAAATAAAAATATACAATGGCGAGGAGACCCGGTCAAAAAGCAACCCTGAAAAATGTACCCTCTGAAACTGAAGAAGCAGGGCAACAGTGCCTAGCTCAGGTGACAATCTTTAAGCAAAAGAAACACACAAGGGCGTGGGGAGCTGGCGAAAAGGCAACACTGAGAAATCCACCCTCTGAAACGGACGAAGAGGGGCAACAGAGGCTAGCTCAGGTGGCAATCTTTAAGCAAAATAAACACACAAGGGCGTGGAGACCTGGGGAAAAAGCAACACGGAGAAATCCACCCTCTGAAACTGAGGAAGATGGGCAAGAGAGGCTACCTCACGTGGCAATCCTTAAGCAAAAACAAAGCACAAAGGCGTGGAGCCCTGGGGACAAAGCAACCCTGAAATATCTACCCTCTGAAACTGAGGAACATGGGCAAGAGAGGCTAGCTCAGGTGTCACTCGTTAAGCAAAAACAAAACACAAAGGCATGGAGACCTGGGGAAAAAGCAACCCTGAAATATCTACCATCTGAAACTGAGGAAGATGGGCAAGAGAGGCTGGCTTCAGGTGGCAAACTTTAAGCAAAAGAAACACACAAGGGCGTGGAGACCTGGGGAAAAAGCAGCACTGAGAAATCTACCCTCTGAAACAGACGAGGATGGGCAACAGAGGTCCCTAGGTGGCAATCGTTAAGTAAAAGAAACACACAAGGGCGTGGAGACCTGGGGAAAAAGCAACACGGAGAAATCCACCCTCTGAAACTGACGAACATGGGCAAAAGAAGCTAGCTCAGGTTGCAAACTTTAAGCAGAAAAAAAAAAGACGCAAGGGCGTGGAGAGCTGGCGAAAAAGCAACACTGAGAAATCTAACCTCTGAAACCGAAGAAGATGGGCAACAGAGGCTAGCTCATGTGGCAATCTTTAAGCAAAAAAAATAGGATAAAAAAATAGAATGGCGAGGAGACCCGCTCAAAAAGCAACCCTGAAAAAGGTACCCTCTGAAACTGAGGAAGCAGGGCAACAGTGCCTAGCTCAGGTGACAATCTTTAAGCAAAAGAAACACACAAGGGCGTGGGGAGCTGGCGAAAAGGCAACACTGAGAAATCCACCCTCTGAAACGGACGAAGATGGGCAACAGAGGCTAGCTCAGGTGGCAATCTTTAAGCAAAAGAAACACACAAGGGCGTGGAGGCCTGGGGAAAAAGCAACACGGAGAAATCCACCCTCTGAAACTGAGGAAGATGGGCAACAGAGGCTACCTCAGGTGGCAATCGTTAAGCAAAAACAAAACCCAAAGGCGTGGAGCCCTGGGGACAAAGCAACCCTGAAATATCTACCCTCTGAAACTGAGGAAGATGGGCAAGAGAGGCTGCCTTCAGGTGGCAATCTTTAAGCAAAAGAAACACACAAGGGCGTGGGGAGCTGGCGAAAAGGCAACACTGAGAAATCCACCCTCTGAAACGGACGAAGATGGGCAACAGAGGCTAGCTCAGGTGGCAATCGTTAAGCAAAAGAAACACACAAGGGCGTGGAGACCTGGGGAAAAAGCAACACGGAGAAATCCACCCTCTGAAACTGAGGAAGATGGGCAAGAGAGGCTACCTCAGGTGGCAATCCTTAAGCAAAAACAAAGCACAAAGGCGTGGAGCCCTGGGGACAAAGCAACCCTGAAATATCTACCCTCTGAAACTGAGGAACATGGGCAAGAGAGGCTAGCTCAGGTGTCACTCGTTAAGCAAAAACAAAACACAAAGGCATGGAGACCTGGGGAAAAAGCAACCCTGAAATATCTACCATCTGAAACTGAGGAAGATGGGCAAGAGAGGCTGCCTTCAGGTGGCAATCTTTAAGCAAAAGAAACACACAAGGGCGTGGGGAGCTGGCGAAAAGGCAACACTGAGAAATCCACCCTCTGAAACGGACGAAGATGGGCAACAGAGGCTAGCTCAGGTGGCAATCTTTAAGCAAAAGAAACACACAAGGGCGTGGAGACCTGGGGAAAAAGCAACACGGAGAAATCCACCCTCTGAAACTGAGGAAGATGGGCAAGAGAGGCTACCTCAGGTGGCAATCCTTAAGCAAAAACAAAGCACAAAGGCGTGGAGCCCTGGGGACAAAGCAACCCTGAAATATCTACCCTCTGAAACTGAGGAACATGGGCAAGAGAGGCTAGCTCAGGTGTCACTCGTTAAGCAAAAACAAAACACAAAGGCATGGAGACCTGGGGAAAAAGCAACCCTGAAATATCTACCATCTGAAACTGAGGAAGATGGGCAAGAGAGGCTGGCTTCAGGTGGCAAACTTTAAGCAAAAGAAACACACAAGGGCGTGGAGACCTGGGGAAAAAGCAGCACTGAGAAATCTACCCTCTGAAACAGACGAGGATGGGCAACAGAGGCTCCCTAGGTGGCAATCGTTAAGTAAAAGAAACACACAAGGGCGTGGAGACCTGGGGAAAAAGCAACACGGAGAAATCCACCCTCTGAAACTGACGAACATGGGCAAAAGAAGCTAGCTCAGGTTGCAAACTTTAAGCAGAAAAAAAAAAGACGCAAGGGCGTGGAGAGCTGGCGAAAAAGCAACACTGAGAAATCTAACCTCTGAAACCGAAGAAGATGGGCAACAGAGGCTAGCTCATGTGGCAATCTTTAAGCAAAAAAAATAGGATAAAAAAATACAATGGCGAGGAGACCCGCTCAAAAAGCAACCCTGAAAAAGGTACCCTCTGAAACTGAGGAAGCAGGGCAACAGTGCCTAGCTCAGGTGACAATCTTTAAGCAAAAGAAACACACAAGGGCGTGGGGAGCTGGCGAAAAGGCAACACTAAGAAATCCACCCTCTGAAACGGACGAAGATGGGCAACAGAGGCTAGCTCAGGTGGCAATCTTTAAGCAAAAGAAACACACAAGGGCGTGGAGGCCTGGGGAAAAAGCAACACGGAGAAATCCACCCTCTGAAACTGAGGAAGATGGGCAACAGAGGCTACCTCAGGTGGCAATCGTTAAGCAAAAACAAAACCCAAAGGCGTGGAGACCTGGGGACAAAGCAACCCTGAAATATCTACCCTCTGAAACTGAGGAAGATGGGCAAGAGAGGCTGGCTTCAGGTGGCAAACTTTAAGCAAAAGAAACACACAAGGGCATGGAGACCTGGGGAAAAAGCAGCACTGAGAAATCTACCCTCTGAAACTGACGAGGATGGGCAACAGAAGCTACCTCAGGTGGCAATCGTTAAGCAAAAGAAACACACAAGGGCGTGGAGACCTGGGGAAAAAGCAACACTGAGAAATCTACCCTCTGAAACCGAAGAAGATGGGCAACAGAGGCTAGCTCAGGTGACAATCTTTAAGCAAAAAAAAATAAAATAAAAATATACAATGGCGAGGAGACCCGGTCAAAAAGCAACCCTGAAAAATGTACCCTCTGAAACTGAAGAAGCAGGGCAACAGTGCCTAGCTCAGGTGACAATCTTTAAGCAAAAGAAACACACAAGGGCGTGGGGAGCTGGCGAAAAGGCAACACTGAGAAATCCACCCTCTGAAACGGACGAAGATGGGCAACAGAGGCTAGCTCAGGTGGCAATCTTTAAGCAAAAGAAACACACAAGGGCGTGGAGGCCTGGGGAAAAAGCAACACGGAGAAATCCACCCTCTGAAACTGAGGAAGATGGGCAACAGAGGCTACCTCAGGTGGCAATCGTTAAGCAAAAACAAAACCCAAAGGCGTGGAGACCTGGGGACAAAGCAACCCTGAAATATCTACCCTCTGAAACTGAGGAAGATGGGCAAGAGAGGCTGGCTTCAGGTGGCAAACTTTAAGCAAAAGAAACACACAAGGGCATGGAGACCTGGGGAAAAAGCAGCACTGAGAAATCTACCCTCTGAAACTGACGAGGATGGGCAACAGAAGCTACCTCAGGTGGCAATCGTTAAGCAAAAGAAACACACAAGGGCGTGGAGACCTGGGGAAAAAGCAACACTGAGAAATCTACCCTCTGAAACCGAAGAAGATGGGCAACAGAGGCTAGCTCAGGTGACAATCTTTAAGCAAAAAAAAATAAAATAAAAATATACAATGGCGAGGAGACCCGGTCAAAAAGCAACCCTGAAAAATGTACCCTCTGAAACTGAAGAAGCAGGGCAACAGTGCCTAGCTCAGGTGACAATCTTTAAGCAAAAGAAACACACAAGGGCGTGGGGAGCTGGCGAAAAGGCAACACTGAGAAATCCACCCTCTGAAACGGACGAAGATGGGCAACAGAGGCTAGCTCAGGTGGCAATCTTTAAGCAAAAGAAACACACAAGGGCGTGGAGACCTGGGGAAAAAGCAACACGGAGAAATCCACCCTCTGAAACTGAGGAAGATGGGCAAGAGAGGCTACCTCAGGTGGCAATCCTTAAGCAAAAACAAAGCACAAAGGCGTGGAGCCCTGGGGACAAAGCAACCCTGAAATATCTACCCTCTGAAACTGAGGAACATGGGCAAGAGAGGCTAGCTCAGGTGTCACTCATTAAGCAAAAACAAAACACAAAGGCATGGAGACCTGGGGAAAAAGCAACCCTGAAATATCTACCATCTGAAACTGAGGAAGATGGGCAAGAGAGGCTGCCTTCAGGTGGCAATCTTTAAGCAAAAGAAACACACAAGGGCGTGGGGAGCTGGCGAAAAGGCAACACTGAGAAATCCACCCTCTGAAACGGACGAAGATGGGCAACAGAGGCTAGCTCAGGTGGCAATCTTTAAGCAAAAGAAACACACAAGGGCGTGGAGACCTGGGGAAAAAGCAACACGGAGAAATCCACCCTCTGAAACTGAGGAAGATGGGCAAGAGAGGCTACCTCAGGTGGCAATCCTTAAGCAAAAACAAAGCACAAAGGCGTGGAGCCCTGGGGACAAAGCAACCCTGAAATATCTACCCTCTGAAACTGAGGAACATGGGCAAGAGAGGCTAGCTCAGGTGTCACTCGTTAAGCAAAAACAAAACACAAAGGCATGGAGACCTGGGGAAAAAGCAACCCTGAAATATCTACCATCTGAAACTGAGGAAGATGGGCAAGAGAGGCTGGCTTCAGGTGGCAAACTTTAAGCAAAAGAAACACACAAGGGCGTGGAGACCTGGGGAAAAAGCAGCACTGAGAAATCTACCCTCTGAAACAGACGAGGATGGGCAACAGAGGCTCCCTAGGTGGCAATCGTTAAGTAAAAGAAACACACAAGGGCGTGGAGACCTGGGGAAAAAGCAACACGGAGAAATCCACCCTCTGAAACTGACGAACATGGGCAAAAGAAGCTAGCTCAGGTTGCAAACTTTAAGCAGAAAAAAAAAAGACGCAAGGGCGTGGAGAGCTGGCGAAAAAGCAACACTGAGAAATCTAACCTCTGAAACCGAAGAAGATGGGCAACAGAGGCTAGCTCATGTGGCAATCTTTAAGCAAAAAAAATAGGATAAAAAAATACAATGGCGAGGAGACCCGCTCAAAAAGCAACCCTGAAAAAGGTACCCTCTGAAACTGAGGAAGCAGGGCAACAGTGCCTAGCTCAGGTGACAATCTTTAAGCAAAAGAAACACACAAGGGCGTGGGGAGCTGGCGAAAAGGCAACACTAAGAAATCCACCCTCTGAAACGGACGAAGATGGGCAACAGAGGCTAGCTCAGGTGGCAATCTTTAAGCAAAAGAAACACACAAGGGCGTGGAGGCCTGGGGAAAAAGCAACACGGAGAAATCCACCCTCTGAAACTGAGGAAGATGGGCAACAGAGGCTACCTCAGGTGGCAATCGTTAAGCAAAAACAAAACCCAAAGGCGTGGAGACCTGGGGACAAAGCAACCCTGAAATATCTACCCTCTGAAACTGAGGAAGATGGGCAAGAGAGGCTGGCTTCAGGTGGCAAACTTTAAGCAAAAGAAACACACAAGGGCATGGAGACCTGGGGAAAAAGCAGCACTGAGAAATCTACCCTCTGAAACTGACGAGGATGGGCAACAGAAGCTACCTCAGGTGGCAATCGTTAAGCAAAAGAAACACACAAGGGCGTGGAGACCTGGGGAAAAAGCAACACTGAGAAATCTACCCTCTGAAACCGAAGAAGATGGGCAACAGAGGCTAGCTCAGGTGACAATCTTTAAGCAAAAAAAAATAAAATAAAAATATACAATGGCGAGGAGACCCGGTCAAAAAGCAACCCTGAAAAATGTACCCTCTGAAACTGAAGAAGCAGGGCAACAGTGCCTAGCTCAGGTGACAATCTTTAAGCAAAAGAAACACACAAGGGCGTGGGGAGCTGGCGAAAAGGCAACACTGAGAAATCCACCCTCTGAAACGGACGAAGATGGGCAACAGAGGCTAGCTCAGGTGGCAATCTTTAAGCAAAAGAAACACACAAGGGCGTGGAGGCCTGGGGAAAAAGCAACACGGAGAAATCCACCCTCTGAAACTGAGGAAGATGGGCAACAGAGGCTACCTCAGGTGGCAATCGTTAAGCAAAAACAAAACCCAAAGGCGTGGAGACCTGGGGACAAAGCAACCCTGAAATATCTACCCTCTGAAACTGAGGAAGATGGGCAAGAGAGGCTGGCTTCAGGTGGCAAACTTTAAGCAAAAGAAACACACAAGGGCATGGAGACCTGGGGAAAAAGCAGCACTGAGAAATCTACCCTCTGAAACTGACGAGGATGGGCAACAGAAGCTACCTCAGGTGGCAATCGTTAAGCAAAAGAAACACACAAGGGCGTGGAGACCTGGGGAAAAAGCAACACTGAGAAATCTACCCTCTGAAACCGAAGAAGATGGGCAACAGAGGCTAGCTCAGGTGACAATCTTTAAGCAAAAAAAAATAAAATAAAAATATACAATGGCGAGGAGACCCGGTCAAAAAGCAACCCTGAAAAATGTACCCTCTGAAACTGAAGAAGCAGGGCAACAGTGCCTAGCTCAGGTGACAATCTTTAAGCAAAAGAAACACACAAGGGCGTGGGGAGCTGGCGAAAAGGCAACACTGAGAAATCCACCCTCTGAAACGGACGAAGATGGGCAACAGAGGCTAGCTCAGGTGGCAATCTTTAAGCAAAAGAAACACACAAGGGCGTGGAGACCTGGGGAAAAAGCAACACGGAGAAATCCACCCTCTGAAACTGAGGAAGATGGGCAAGAGAGGCTACCTCAGGTGGCAATCCTTAAGCAAAAACAAAGCACAAAGGCGTGGAGCCCTGGGGACAAAGCAACCCTGAAATATCTACCCTCTGAAACTGAGGAACATGGGCAAGAGAGGCTAGCTCAGGTGTCACTCGTTAAGCAAAAACAAAACACAAAGGCATGGAGACCTGGGGAAAAAGCAACCCTGAAATATCTACCATCTGAAACTGAGGAAGATGGGCAAGAGAGGCTGGCTTCAGGTGGCAAACTTTAAGCAAAAGAAACACACAAGGGCGTGGAGACCTGGGGAAAAAGCAGCACTGAGAAATCTACCCTCTGAAACAGACGAGGATGGGCAACAGAGGCTCCCTAGGTGGCAATCGTTAAGTAAAAGAAACACACAAGGGCGTGGAGACCTGGGGAAAAAGCAACACGGAGAAATCCACCCTCTGAAACTGACGAACATGGGCAAAAGAAGCTAGCTCAGGTTGCAAACTTTAAGCAGAAAAAAAAAAGACGCAAGGGCGTGGAGAGCTGGCGAAAAAGCAACACTGAGAAATCTAACCTCTGAAACCGAAGAAGATGGGCAACAGAGGCTAGCTCATGTGGCAATCTTTAAGCAAAAAAAATAGGATAAAAAAATACAATGGCGAGGAGACCCGCTCAAAAAGCAACCCTGAAAAAGGTACCCTCTGAAACTGAGGAAGCAGGGCAACAGTGCCTAGCTCAGGTGACAATCTTTAAGCAAAAGAAACACACAAGGGCGTGGGGAGCTGGCGAAAAAGCAACACTAAGAAATCCACCCTCTGAAACGGACGAAGATGGGCAACAGAGGCTAGCTCAGGTGGCAATCTTTAAGCAAAAGAAACACACAAGGGCGTGGAGGCCTGGGGAAAAAGCAACACGGAGAAATCCACCCTCTGAAACTGAGGAAGATGGGCAACAGAGGCTACCTCAGGTGGCAATCGTTAAGCAAAAACAAAACCCAAAGGCGTGGAGACCTGGGGACAAAGCAACCCTGAAATATCTACCCTCTGAAACTGAGGAAGATGGGCAAGAGAGGCTGGCTTCAGGTGGCAAACTTTAAGCAAAAGAAACACACAAGGGCATGGAGACCTGGGGAAAAAGCAGCACTGAGAAATCTACCCTCTGAAACTGACGAGGATGGGCAACAGAAGCTACCTCAGGTGGCAATCGTTAAGCAAAAGAAACACACAAGGGCGTGGAGACCTGGGGAAAAAGCAACACTGAGAAATCTACCCTCTGAAACCGAAGAAGATGGGCAACAGAGGCTAGCTCAGGTGACAATCTTTAAGCAAAAAAAAATAAAATAAAAATATACAATGGCGAGGAGACCCGGTCAAAAAGCAACCCTGAAAAATGTACCCTCTGAAACTGAAGAAGCAGGGCAACAGTGCCTAGCTCAGGTGACAATCTTTAAGCAAAAGAAACACACAAGGGCGTGGGGAGCTGGCGAAAAGGCAACACTGAGAAATCCACCCTCTGAAACGGACGAAGATGGGCAACAGAGGCTAGCTCAGGTGGCAATCTTTAAGCAAAAGAAACACACAAGGGCGTGGAGGCCTGGGGAAAAAGCAACACGGAGAAATCCACCCTCTGAAACTGAGGAAGATGGGCAACAGAGGCTACCTCAGGTGGCAATCGTTAAGCAAAAACAAAACCCAAAGGCGTGGAGACCTGGGGACAAAGCAACCCTGAAATATCTACCCTCTGAAACTGAGGAAGATGGGCAAGAGAGGCTGGCTTCAGGTGGCAAACTTTAAGCAAAAGAAACACACAAGGGCATGGAGACCTGGGGAAAAAGCAGCACTGAGAAATCTACCCTCTGAAACTGACGAGGATGGGCAACAGAAGCTACCTCAGGTGGCAATCGTTAAGCAAAAGAAACACACAAGGGCGTGGAGACCTGGGGAAAAAGCAACACTGAGAAATCTACCCTCTGAAACCGAAGAAGATGGGCAACAGAGGCTAGCTCAGGTGACAATCTTTAAGCAAAAAAAAATAAAATAAAAATATACAATGGCGAGGAGACCCGGTCAAAAAGCAACCCTGAAAAATGTACCCTCTGAAACTGAAGAAGCAGGGCAACAGTGCCTAGCTCAGGTGACAATCTTTAAGCAAAAGAAACACACAAGGGCGTGGGGAGCTGGCGAAAAGGCAACACTGAGAAATCCACCCTCTGAAACGGACGAAGAGGGGCAACAGAGGCTAGCTCAGGTGGCAATCTTTAAGCAAAAGAAACACACAAGGGCGTGGAGACCTGGGGAAAAAGCAACACGGAGAAATCCACCCTCTGAAACTGAGGAAGATGGGCAAGAGAGGCTACCTCAGGTGGCAATCCTTAAGCAAAAACAAAGCACAAAGGCGTGGAGCCCTGGGGACAAAGCAACCCTGAAATATCTACCCTCTGAAACTGAGGAACATGGGCAAGAGAGGCTAGCTCAGGTGTCACTCGTTAAGCAAAAACAAAACACAAAGGCATGGAGACCTGGGGAAAAAGCAACCCTGAAATATCTACCATCTGAAACTGAGGAAGATGGGCAAGAGAGGCTGGCTTCAGGTGGCAAACTTTAAGCAAAAGAAACACACAAGGGCGTGGAGACCTGGGGAAAAAGCAGCACTGAGAAATCTACCCTCTGAAACAGACGAGGATGGGCAACAGAGGCTCCCTAGGTGGCAATCGTTAAGTAAAAGAAACACACAAGGGCGTGGAGACCTGGGGAAAAAGCAACACGGAGAAATCCACCCTCTGAAACTGACGAACATGGGCAAAAGAAGCTAGCTCAGGTTGCAAACTTTAAGCAGAAAAAAAAAAGACGCAAGGGCGTGGAGAGCTGGCGAAAAAGCAACACTGAGAAATCTAACCTCTGAAACCGAAGAAGATGGGCAACAGAGGCTAGCTCATGTGGCAATCTTTAAGCAAAAAAAATAGGATAAAAAAATACAATGGCGAGGAGACCCGCTCAAAAAGCAACCCTGAAAAAGGTACCCTCTGAAACTGAGGAAGCAGGGCAACAGTGCCTAGCTCAGGTGACAATCTTTAAGCAAAAGAAACACACAAGGGCGTGGGGAGCTGGCGAAAAGGCAACACTGAGAAATCCACCCTCTGAAACGGACGAAGATGGGCAACAGAGGCTAGCTCAGGTGGCAATCTTTAAGCAAAAGAAACACACAAGGGCGTGGAGGCCTGGGGAAAAAGCAACACGGAGAAATCCACCCTCTGAAACTGAGGAAGATGGGCAAGAGAGGCTACCTCAGGTGGCAATCCTTAAGCAAAAACAAAGCACAAAGGCGTGGAGCCCTGGGGACAAAGCAACCCTGAAATATCTACCCTCTGAAACTGAGGAAGATGGGCAAGAGAGGCTGCCTTCAGGTGGCAATCTTTAAGCAAAAGAAACACACAAGGGCGTGGGGAGCTGGCGAAAAGGCAACACTGAGAAATCCACCCTCTGAAACGGACGAAGATGGGCAACAGAGGCTAGCTCAGGTGGCAATCTTTAAGCAAAAGAAACACACAAGGGCGTGGAGACCTGGGGAAAAAGCAACACGGAGAAATCCACCCTCTGAAACTGAGGAAGATGGGCAAGAGAGGCTACCTCAGGTGGCAATCCTTAAGCAAAAACAAAGCACAAAGGCGTGGAGCCCTGGGGACAAAGCAACCCTGAAATATCTACCCTCTGAAACTGAGGAACATGGGCAAGAGAGGCTAGCTCAGGTGTCACTCGTTAAGCAAAAACAAAACACAAAGGCATGGAGACCTGGGGAAAAAGCAACCCTGAAATATCTACCATCTGAAACTGAGGAAGATGGGCAAGAGAGGCTGGCTTCAGGTGGCAAACTTTAAGCAAAGAAACACACAAGGGCGTGGAGACCTGGGGAAAAAGCAGCACTGAGAAATCTACCCTCTGAAACAGACGAGGATGGGCAACAGAGGCTCCCTAGGTGGCAATCGTTAAGTAAAAGAAACACACAAGGGCGTGGAGACCTGGGAAAAAGCAACACGGAGAAATCCACCCACTGAAACTGACGAACATGGGCAAAAGAAGCTAGCTCAGGTTGCAAACTTTAAGCAGAAAAAAAAAGACGCAAGGGCGTGGAGAGCTGGCGAAAAAGCAACACTGAGAAATCTAACCTCTGAAACCGAAGAAGATGGGCAACAGAGGCTAGCTCATGTGGCAATCTTTAAGCAAAAAAAATAGGATAAAAAAATACAATGGCGAGGAGACCCGCTCAAAAAGCAACCCTGAAAAAGGTACCCTCTGAAACTGAGGAAGCAGGGCAACAGTGCCTAGCTCAGGTGACAATCTTTAAGCAAAAGAAACACACAAGGGCGTGGGGAGCTGGCGAAAAGGCAACACTGAGAAATCCACCCTCTGAAACGGACGAAGATGGGCAACAGAGGCTAGCTCAGGTGGCAATCTTTAAGCAAAAGAAACACACAAGGGCGTGGAGGCCTGGGGAAAAAGCAACACGGAGAAATCCACCCTCTGAAACTGAGGAAGATGGGCAACAGAGGCTACCTCAGGTGGCAATCGTTAAGCAAAACAAAACCAAAGGCGTGGAGACCTGGGGACAAAGCAACCCTGAATATCTACCCTCTGAAACTGAGGAAGATGGGCAAGAGAGGCTGCCTTCAGGTGGCAATCTTTAAGCAAAAGAAACACACAAGGGCGTGGGGAGCTGGCGAAAAGGCAACACTGAGAAATCCACCCTCTGAAACGGACGAAGATGGGCAACAGAGGCTAGCTCAGGTGGCAATCTTTAAGCAAAAGAAACACACAAGGGCGTGGAGACCTGGGGAAAAAGCAACACGGAGAAATCCACCCTCTGAAACTGAGGAAGATGGGCAAGAGAGGCTACCTCAGGTGGCAATCCTTAAGCAAAAACAAAGCACAAAGGCGTGGAGCCCTGGGGACAAAGCAACCCTGAAATATCTACCCTCTGAAACTGAGGAACATGGGCAAGAGAGGCTAGCTCAGGTGTCACTCGTTAAGCAAAAACAAAACACAAAGGCATGGAGACCTGGGGAAAAAGCAACCCTGAAATATCTACCATCTGAA
>NW_027224813.1:0-27783 GCF_041296235.1 Equus asinus
TGGCGAAAAGGCAACACTGAGAAATCCACCCTCTGAAACGGACGAAGATGGGCAACAGAGGCTAGCTCAGGTGGCAATCTTTAAGCAAAAGAAACACAAAAGGGCGTGGAGGCCTGGGGAAAAAGCAACACGGAGAAATCCACCCTCTGAAACTGAGGAAGATGGGCAACAGAGGCTACCTCAGGTGGCAATCGTTAAGCAAAAACAAAACCCAAAGGCGTGGAGACCTGGGGACAAAGCAACCCTGAAATATCTACCCTCTGAAACTGAGGAAGATGGGCAAGAGAGGCTGCCTTCAGGTGGCAATCTTTAAGCAAAAGAAACACACAAGGGCGTGGGGAGCTGGCGAAAAGGCAACACTGAGAAATCCACCCTCTGAAACGGACGAAGATGGGCAACAGAGGCTAGCTCAGGTGGCAATCTTTAAGCAAAAGAAACACACAAGGGCGTGGAGGCCTGGGGAAAAAGCAACACGGAGAAATCCACCCTCTGAAACTGAGGAAGATGGGCAACAGAGGCTACCTCAGGTGGCAATCGTTAAGCAAAAACAAAACCCAAAGGCGTGGAGACCTGGGGACAAAGCAACCCTGAAATATCTACCCTCTGAAACTGAGGAAGATGGGCAAGAGAGGCTGCCTTCAGGTGGCAATCTTTAAGCAAAAGAAACACACAAGGGCGTGGGGAGCTGGCGAAAAGGCAACACTGAGAAATCCACCCTCTGAAACGGACGAAGATGGGCAACAGAGGCTAGCTCAGGTGGCAATCGTTAAGCAAAAGAAACACACAAGGGCGTGGAGACCTGGGGAAAAAGCAACACGGAGAAATCCACCCTCTGAAACTGAGGAAGATGGGCAAGAGAGGCTACCTCAGGTGGCAATCCTTAAGCAAAAACAAAGCACAAAGGCGTGGAGCCCTGGGGACAAAGCAACCCTGAAATATCTACCCTCTGAAACTGAGGAACATGGGCAAGAGAGGCTAGCTCAGGTGGCACTCGTTAAGCAAAAACAAAACCCAAAGGCGTGGAGACCTGGGGAAAAAGCAACCCTGAAATATCTACCCTCTGAAACTGAGGAAGATGGGCAAGAGAGGCTGGCTTCAGGTGGGAATCGTTAAGCAAAAGAAACACACAAGGGCGTGGAGACCTGGGGAAAAAGCAACACGGAGAAATCCACCCTCTGAAACTGAGGAAGATGGGCAACAGAGGCTACCTCAGGTGGCAATCGTTAAGCCAAAGAAACACACAAGGGTCTGGAGACCTGGGGAAAAAGCAACATGGAGAAATCCACCCTCTGAAACTGACGAACATGGGCAAAAGAAGCTAGCTCAGGTTGCAACCTGTAAGCAGAAAAAAAACACAAGGGCGTGCAGACCTGGCAAAAAAGCAACAGTGAGAAATCTACCCTCTGAAACCGACGAAGATGGGCAACAGAGGCTAGCTCAGGTGGCAATTTTTAAGGAAAAATAAAAGGAAGTGCGTGGAGACCTGGGGAAAAAGCAACACGGAGAAATCTACCCTCTGAAACTGAGAAAGAATCGCAACAGAGGCTAGCTCAGGTGGCAATCTTTAAGCAAAAAAAATAAAACAAAAAAATACAATGGCGAGGAGACCCGGTCAAAAAGCAACCCTGAAAAAGGTACCCTCTGAAACTGAGGAAGCAGGGCAACAGTGCCTAGCTCAGGTGGCAATCTTTAAGCAAAAGAAACACACAAGGGCGTGGGGAGCTGGCGAAAAGGCAACACTGAGAAATCCACCCTCTGAAACGGACGAAGATGGGCAACAGAGGCTAGCTCAGGTGGCAATCTTTAAGCAAAAAACAATAAAATAAAAAAATACAATGGCGAGGAGACCTGGTCAAAAAGCAACCCTGAAAAAGGTACCCTCTGAAACTGAGGAAGCAGGGCAACAGTGCCTAGCTCAGGTGACAATCTTTAAGCAAAAGAAACACACAAGGGCGTGGGGAGCTGGCGAAAAGGTAACACTGAGAAATCCACACTCTGAAACGGACGAAGATGGGCAACAGAGGCTAGCTCAGGTGGCAATATTTAAGCAAAAGAAACACACAAGGGCGTGGAGACCTGGGGAAAAAGCAACACGGAGAAATCCACCCTCTGAAACTGAGGAAGATGGGCAAGAGAGGCTACCTCAGGTGGCAATCCTTAAGCAAAAACAAAGCACAAAGGCGTGGAGCCCTGGGGACAAAGCAACCCTGAAATATCTACCCTCTGAAACTGAGGAACATGGGCAAGAGAGGCTAGCTCAGGTGGCACTCGTTAAGCAAAAACAAAACACAAAGGCGTGGAGACCTGGGGAAAAAGCAACCCTGAAATATCTACCCTCTGAAACTGAGGAAGATGGGCAAGAGAGGCTGGCTTCAGGTGGCAATCTTTAAGCAAAAGAAACACACAAGGGCGTGGGGAGCTGGCGAAAAGGCAACACTGAGAAATCCACCCTCTGAAACGGACGAAGATGGACAACAGAGGCTAGCTCAGGTGGCAATCGTTAAGCCAAAGAAACACACAAGGGCGTGGAGGCCTGGCGAAAAAGCAACACGGAGAAATCCACCCTCTGAAACTGATGAACATGGGCAAAAGAAGCTAGCTCAGGTTGCAACCTTTAAGCAGAAAAAAAACACAAGGGCGTGCAGACCTGGCAAAAAAGCAACAGTGAGAAATCTACCCTCTGAAACCGACGAAGATGGGCAACAGAGGCTAGCTCAGGTGGCAATTTTTAAGGAAAAATAAAAGGAAGTGCGTGGAGACCTGGGGAAAAAGCAACACGGAGAAATCTACCCTCTAGAACTGAGAAAGAAGCGCAACAGAGGCTAGCTCATTTGGCAATCTTTAAGCAAAAAAAATAAAATAAAAAAATACAATGGCGAGGAGACCCGGTCAAAAAGCAACCCTGAAAAAGGTACCCTCTGAAACTGAGGAAGCAGGGCAACAGTGCCTAGCTCAGGTGACAATCTTTAAGCAAAAGAAACACACAAGGGCGTGGGGAGCTGGCGAAAAGGCAACACTGAGAAATCCACCCTCTGAAACGGACGAAGAGGGGCAACAGAGGCTAGCTCAGGTGGCAATCTTTAAGCAAAAGAAACACACAAGGGCGTGGAGGCCTGGGGAAAAAGCAACACGGAGAAATCCACCCTCTGAAACTGAGGAAGATGGGCAACAGAGGCTACCTCAGGTGGCAATCGTTAAGCAAAAACAAAACCCAAAGGCGTGGAGCCCTGGGGACAAAGCAACCCTGAAATATCTACCCTCTGAAACTGAGGAAGATGGGCAAGAGAGGCTGCCTTCAGGTGGCAATCTTTAAGCAAAAGAAACACACAAGGGCGTGGGGAGCTGGCGAAAAGGCAACACTGAGAAATCCACCCTCTGAAACGGACGAAGATGGGCAACAGATGCTAGCTCAGGTGGCAATCGTTAAGCAAAAGAAACACACAAGGGCGTGGAGGCCTGGGGAAAAAGCAACACGGAGAAATCCACCCTCTGAAACTGATGAACATGGGCAAAAGAAGCTAGCTCAGGTTGCAACCTTTAAGCAGAAAAAAAACACAAGGGCGTGCAGACCTGGCAAAAAAGCAACAGTGAGAAATCTACCCTCTGAAACCGACGAAGATGGGCAACAGAGGCTAGCTCAGGTGGCAATTTTTAAGGAAAAATAAAAGGAAGTGCGTGGAGACCTGGGGAAAAAGCAACACGGAGAAATCTACCCTCTAGAACTGAGAAAGAAGCGCAACAGAGGCTAGCTCAGGTGGCAATCTTTAAGCAAAAAAAATAAAATAAAAAAATACAATGGCGAGGAGACCCGGTCAAAAAGCAACCCTGAAAAAGGTACCCTCTGAAACTGAGGAAGCAGGGCAACAGTGCCTAGCTCAGGTGACAATCTTTAAGCAAAAGAAACACACAAGGGCGTGGGGAGCTGGCGAAAAGGCAACACTGAGAAATCCACCCTCTGAAACGGACGAAGATGGGCAACAGAGGCTAGCTCAGGTGGCAATCTTTATGCAAAAGAAACACACAATGGCGTGGAGACCTGGGGAAAAAGCAACGCTGAGAAATCTACCCTCTGAAACTGAGAAGGAAGCGCAACAGAGGCTAGCTCAGGGGCAACCTTTAAGCAAAAGAAACGCACAAGGGCGTGGGGAGCTGGCGAAAAGGCAACACTGAGAAATCCATCCCCTGAAACTGACGAAGATGGGAAACAGTGGCTAGCTCGGTGGCAATCTTTAAGCAGGAACACACACACACACACACACACACACACACACAAAAGCGCGTGGAGACCTGGGGAAAAAGCACAACTGGGAAATCCACCCTCTGAAACTGACGAAGATGGGCAACAGAGGCTAGCTGAGGTGGCAATCGTTAAGCAAAAGAAACACACAAGGGCGTGGGGAGCTGGTGAAAAGGCAACACTGAGAAATCCACCCTCTGAAACAGACGAAGATGAGCAACAGAGGCTAGCTCAGGTGGCAATCGTTAAGCAAAAACAAAACCCAAAGGCGTGGAGACCTGGGGAAAAAGCAACCCTGAAATATCTACCCTCTGAAACTGAGGAAAATGGGCAAGAGAGGCTGGCTTCAGGTGGCAAACTTTAAGCAAAAGAAACACACAAGGGCATGGAGACCTGGGGAAAAAGCAGCACTGAGAAATCTACCCTCTGAAACTGACGAGGATGGGCAACAGAAGCTACCTCAGGTGGCAATCGTTAAGCAAAAGAAACACACAAGGGCGTGGAGACCTGGGGAAAAAGCAACACTGAGAAATCTACCCTCTGAAACCGAAGAAGATGGGCAACAGAGGCTAGGTCAGGTGACAATCTTTAAGCAAAAAAAAATAAAATAAAAATATACAATGGCGAGGAGACCCGGTCAAAAAGCAACCATGAAAAATGTACCCTCTGAAACTGAAGAAGCAGGGCAACAGTGCCTAGCTCAGGTGACAATCTTTAAGCAAAAGAAACACACAAGGGCGTGGGGAGCTGGCGAAAAGGCAACACTGAGAAATCCGCCCTCTGAAACGGACGAAGAGGGGCAACAGAGGCTAGCTCAGGTGGCAATCTTTAAGCAAAATAAACACACAAGGGCGTGGAGACCTGGGGAAAAATCAACACGGAGAAATCCACCCTCTGAAACTGAGGAAGATGGGCAAGAGAGGCTACCTCACGTGGCAATCGTTAAGCAAAAACAAAGCACAAAGGCATGGAGACCTGGGGACAAAGCAACCCTGAAATATCTACCCTCTGAAACTGAGGAAGATGGGCAAGAGAGGCTGGCTTCAGGTGGCAAACTTTAAGCAAAAGAAACACACAAGGGCGTGGAGACATGGGGAAAAAGCAGCACTGAGAAATCTACCCTCTGAAACAGACGAGGATGGGCAACAGAGGCTCCCTAGGTGGCAATCGTTAAGCAAAAGAAACACACAAGGGCGTGGAGACCTGGGGAAAAAGCAACACGGAGAAATCCACCCTCTGAAACTGAGGAAGATGGGCAACAGAGGCTACCTCAGGTGGCAATCGTTAAGCAAAAACAAAACCCAAAGGCGTGGAGACCTGGGGACAAAGCAACCCTGAAATATCTACCCTCTGAAACTGAGGAAGATGGGCAAGAGAGGCTGCCTTCAGGTGGCAATCTTTAAGCAAAAGAAACACACAAGGGCGTGGGGAGCTGGCGAAAAGGCAACACTGAGAAATCCACCCTCTGAAACGGACGAAGATGGGCAACAGAGGCTAGCTCAGGTGGCAATCGTTAAGCAAAAGAAACACACAAGGGCGTGGAGACCTGGGGAAAAAGCAACACGGAGAAATCCACCCTCTGAAACTGAGGAAGATGGGCAAGAGAGGCTACCTCAGGTGGCAATCCTTAAGCAAAAACAAAGCACAAAGGCGTGGAGCCCTGGGGACAAAGCAACCCTGAAATATCTACCCTCTGAAACTGAGGAACATGGGCAAGAGAGGCTAGCTCAGGTGGCACTCGTTAAGCAAAAACAAAACCCAAAGGCGTGGAGACCTGGGGAAAAAGCAACCCTGAAATATCTACCCTCTGAAACTGAGGAAGATGGGCAAGAGAGGCTGGCTTCAGGTGGGAATCGTTAAGCAAAAGAAACACACAAGGGCGTGGAGACCTGGGGAAAAAGCAACACGGAGAAATCCACCCTCTGAAACTGAGGAAGATGGGCAACAGAGGCTACCTCAGGTGGCAATCGTTAAGCCAAAGAAACACACAAGGGTCTGGAGACCTGGGGAAAAAGCAACATGGAGAAATCCACCCTCTGAAACTGACGAACATGGGCAAAAGAAGCTAGCTCAGGTTGCAACCTGTAAGCAGAAAAAAAACACAAGGGCGTGCAGACCTGGCAAAAAAGCAACAGTGAGAAATCTACCCTCTGAAACCGACGAAGATGGGCAACAGAGGCTAGCTCAGGTGGCAATTTTTAAGGAAAAATAAAAGGAAGTGCGTGGAGACCTGGGGAAAAAGCAACACGGAGAAATCTACCCTCTGAAACTGAGAAAGAATCGCAACAGAGGCTAGCTCAGGTGGCAATCTTTAAGCAAAAAAAATAAAACAAAAAAATACAATGGCGAGGAGACCCGGTCAAAAAGCAACCCTGAAAAAGGTACCCTCTGAAACTGAGGAAGCAGGGCAACAGTGCCTAGCTCAGGTGGCAATCTTTAAGCAAAAGAAACACACAAGGGCGTGGGGAGCTGGCGAAAAGGCAACACTGAGAAATCCACCCTCTGAAACGGACGAAGATGGGCAACAGAGGCTAGCTCAGGTGGCAATCTTTAAGCAAAAAACAATAAAATAAAAAAATACAATGGCGAGGAGACCTGGTCAAAAAGCAACCCTGAAAAAGGTACCCTCTGAAACTGAGGAAGCAGGGCAACAGTGCCTAGCTCAGGTGACAATCTTTAAGCAAAAGAAACACACAAGGGCGTGGGGAGCTGGCGAAAAGGTAACACTGAGAAATCCACACTCTGAAACGGACGAAGATGGGCAACAGAGGCTAGCTCAGGTGGCAATATTTAAGCAAAAGAAACACACAAGGGCGTGGAGACCTGGGGAAAAAGCAACACGGAGAAATCCACCCTCTGAAACTGAGGAAGATGGGCAAGAGAGGCTACCTCAGGTGGCAATCCTTAAGCAAAAACAAAGCACAAAGGCGTGGAGCCCTGGGGACAAAGCAACCCTGAAATATCTACCCTCTGAAACTGAGGAACATGGGCAAGAGAGGCTAGCTCAGGTGGCACTCGTTAAGCAAAAACAAAACACAAAGGCGTGGAGACCTGGGGAAAAAGCAACCCTGAAATATCTACCCTCTGAAACTGAGGAAGATGGGCAAGAGAGGCTGGCTTCAGGTGGCAATCTTTAAGCAAAAGAAACACACAAGGGCGTGGGGAGCTGGCGAAAAGGCAACACTGAGAAATCCACCCTCTGAAACGGACGAAGATGGACAACAGAGGCTAGCTCAGGTGGCAATCGTTAAGCCAAAGAAACACACAAGGGCGTGGAGGCCTGGCGAAAAAGCAACACGGAGAAATCCACCCTCTGAAACTGACGAACATGGGCAAAAGAAGCTAGCTCAGGTTGCAACCTTTAAGCAGAAAAAAAACACAAGGGCGTGCAGACCTGGCAAAAAAGCAACAGTGAGAAATCTACCCTCTGAAACCGACGAAGATGGGCAACAGAGGCTAGCTCAGGTGGCAATTTTTAAGGAAAAATAAAAGGAAGTGCGTGGAGACCTGGGGAAAAAGCAACACGGAGAAATCTACCCTCTAGAACTGAGAAAGAAGCGCAACAGAGGCTAGCTCATTTGGCAATCTTTAAGCAAAAAAAATAAAATAAAAAAATACAATGGCGAGGAGACCCGGTCAAAAAGCAACCCTGAAAAAGGTACCCTCTGAAACTGAGGAAGCAGGGCAACAGTGCCTAGCTCAGGTGACAATCTTTAAGCAAAAGAAACACACAAGGGCGTGGGGAGCTGGCGAAAAGGCAACACTGAGAAATCCACCCTCTGAAACGGACGAAGATGGGCAACAGAGGCTAGCTCAGGTGGCAATCTTTAAGCAAAAGAAACACACAAGGGCGTGGAGGCCTGGGGAAAAAGCAACACGGAGAAATCCACCCTCTGAAACTGAGGAAGATGGGCAACAGAGGCTACCTCAGGTGGCAATCGTTAAGCAAAAACAAAACCCAAAGGCGTGGAGCCCTGGGGACAAAGCAACCCTGAAATATCTACCCTCTGAAACTGAGGAAGATGGGCAAGAGAGGCTGCCTTCAGGTGGCAATCTTTAAGCAAAAGAAACACACAAGGGCGTGGGGAGCTGGCGAAAAGGCAACACTGAGAAATCCACCCTCTGAAACGGACGAAGATGGGCAACAGATGCTAGCTCAGGTGGCAATCGTTAAGCAAAAGAAACACACAAGGGCGTGGAGGCCTGGGGAAAAAGCAACACGGAGAAATCCACCCTCTGAAACTGATGAACATGGGCAAAAGAAGCTAGCTCAGGTGACAATCTTTAAGCAAAAAAAAATAAAATAAAAATATACAATGGCGAGGAGACCCGGTCAAAAAGCAACCATGAAAAATGTACCCTCTGAAACTGAAGAAGCAGGGCAACAGTGCCTAGCTCAGGTGACAATCTTTAAGCAAAAGAAACACACAAGGGCGTGGGGAGCTGGCGAAAAGGCAACACTGAGAAATCCGCCCTCTGAAACGGACGAAGAGGGGCAACAGAGGCTAGCTCAGGTGGCAATCTTTAAGCAAAATAAACACACAAGGGCGTGGAGACCTTGGGAAAAATCAACACGGAGAAATCCACCCTCTGAAACTGAGGAAGATGGGCAAGAGAGGCTACCTCACGTGGCAATCGTTAAGCAAAAACAAAGCACAAAGGCATGGAGACCTGGGGACAAAGCAACCCTGAAATATCTACCCTCTGAAACTGAGGAAGATGGGCAAGAGAGGCTGGCTTCAGGTGGCAATCTTTAAGCAAAAGAAACACACAAGGGCGTGGAGACCTGGGGAAAAAGCAGCACTGAGAAATCTACCCTCTGAAACAGACGAGGATGGGCAACAGAGGCTCCCTAGGTGGCAATCGTTAAGCAAAAGAAACACACAAGGGCGTGGAGACCTGGGGAAAAAGCAACACGGAGAAATCCACCCTCTGAAACTGAGGAAGATGGGCAACAGAGGCTACCTCAGGTGGCAATCGTTAAGCAAAAACAAAACCCAAAGGCGTGGAGACCTGGGGAAAAAGCAACACGGAGAAATCCACCCTCTGAAACTGACGAACATGGGCAAAAGAAGCTAGCTCAGGTTGCAACCTTTAAGCAGAAAAAAAACACAAGGGCGTGCAGACCTGGCAAAAAAGCAACAGTGAGAAATCTACCTTCTGAAACCGACGAAGACGGGCAACAGAGGCTAGCTCAGGTGGCAATTTTTAAGGAAAAATAAAAGGAAGTGCGTGGAGACCTGGTGAAAAAGCAACACGGAGAAATCTACCCTCTGAAACTGAGAAAGAATCGCAACAGAGGCTAGCTCAGGTGGCAATCTTTAAGCAAAAAAAATAAAACAAAAAAATACAATGGCGAGGAGACCCGGTCAAAAAGCAACCCTGAAAAAGGTACCCTCTGAAACTGAGGAAGCAGGGCAACAGTGCCTAGCTCAGGTGACAATCTTTAAGCAAAAGAAACACATAAGGGCGTGGGGAGCTGGCGAAAAGGCAACACTGAGAAATCCACCCTCTGAAACGGACGAAGATGGGCAACAGAGGCTAGCTCAGGTGGCAATCTTTAAGCAAAAAAAATAAAATAAAAAAATACAATGGCGAGGAGACCCGGTCAAAAAGCAACCCTGAAAAAGGTACCCTCTGAAACTGAGGAAGCAGGGCAACAGTGCCTAGCTCAGGTGACAATCTTTAAGCAAAAGAAACACACAAGGGCGTGGGGAGCTGGCGAAAAGGTAACACTGAGAAATCCACCCTCTGAAACGGACGAAGATGGGCAACAGAGGCTAGCTCAGGTGGCAATCTTTAAGCAAAAGAAACACACAAGGGCGTGGAGACCTGGGGAAAAAGCAACACGGAGAAATCCACCCTCTGAAACTGAGGAAGATGGGCAAGAGAGGCTACCTCAGATGGCAATCCTTAAGCAAAAACAAAGCACAAAGGCGTGGAGCCCTGGGGACAAAGCAACCCTGAAATATCTACCCTCTGAAACTGAGGAACATGGGCAAGAGAGGCTAGCTCAGGTGGCACTCGTTAAGCAAAAACAAAACCCAAAGGCGTGGAGACCTGGGGAAAAAGCAACCCTGAAATATCTAAGCTCTGAAACTGAGGAAGATGGGCAAGAGAGGCTGGCTTCAGGTGGCAATCGTTAAGCAAAAGAAACACACAAGGGCGTGGAGACCTGGGGAAAAAGCAACACGGAGAAATCCACCCTCTGAAACTGAGGAAGATGGGCAACAGAGGCTACCTCAGGTGGCAATCGTTAAGCCAAAGAAACACACAAGGGTGTGGAGACCTGGGGAAAAAGCAACACGGAGAAATCCACCCTCTGAAACTGACGAACATGGGCAAAAGAAGCTAGCTCAGGTTGCAAACTTTAAGCAGAAAAAAAACACAAGGGCGTGCAGACCTGGCAAAAAAGCAACAGTGAGAAATCTACCCTCTGAAACCGACGAAGATGGGCAACAGAGGCTAGCTCAGGTGGCAATTTTTAAGGAAAAATAAAAGGAAGTGCGTGGAGACCTGGGGAAAAAGCAACACGGAGAAATCTACCCTCTAGAACTGAGAAAGAAGCGCAACAGAGGCTAGCTCAGGTGGCAATCTTTAAGCAAAAAAAATAAAATAAAAAAATACAATGGCGAGGAGACCCGGTCAAAAAGCAACCCTGAAAAAGGTACCCTCTGAAACTGAGGAAGCAGGGCAACAGTGCCTAGCTCAGGTGACAATCTTTAAGCAAAAGAAACACACAAGGGCGTGGGGAGCTGGCGAAAAGGCAACACTGAGAAATCCACCCTCTGAAACGGACGAAGATGGGCAACAGAGGCTAGCTCAGGTGGCAATCGTTAAGCCAAAGAAACACACAAGGGCGTGGAGGCCTGGGGAAAAAGCAACACGGAGAAATCCACCCTCTGAAACTGAGGAACATGGGCAAAAGAAGCTAGCTCAGGTGGCAACCTTTAAGCAGAAAAAAAACACAAGGGCGTGCAGACCTGGCAAAAAAGCAACAGTGAGAAATCTACCCTCTGAAACCGACGAAGATGGGCAACAGAGGCTAGCTCAGGTGGCAATTTTTAAGGAAAAATAAAAGGAAGTGCGTGGAGACCTGGGGAAAAAGCAACACGGAGAAATCTACCCTCTGAAACTGAGAAAGAATCGCAACAGAGGCTAGCTCAGGTGGCAATCTTTAAGCAAAAAAAATAAAACAAAAAAATACAATGGCGAGGAGACCTGGTCAAAAAGCAACCCTGAAAAAGGTACCCTCTGAAACTGAGGAAGCAGGGCAACAGTGCCTAGCTCAGGTGACAATCTTTAAGCAAAAGAAACACACAAGGGCGTGGGGAGCTGGCGAAAAGGCAACACTGAGAAATCCACCCTCTGAAACGGACGAAGATGGGCAAGAGAGGCTAGCTCAGGTGGCAATCTTTAAGCAAAAAAAATAAAATAAAAAAATACAATGGCGAGGAGACTCGGTCAAAAAGCAACCCTGAAAAAGGTACCCTCTGAAACTGAGGAAGCAGGGCAACAGTGCCTAGCTCAGGTGACAATCTTTAAGCAAAAGAAACACACAAGAGCGTGGAGACCTGGGGAAAAAGCAGCACTGAGAAATCTACCCTCTGAAACAGAGGAGGATGGGCAACAGAGGCTCCCTAGGTGGCAATCGTTAAGTAAAAGAAACACACAAGGGCGTGGAGACCTTGGGAAAAAGCAACACGGAGAAATCCACCCTCTGAAACTGACGAACATGGGCAAAAGAAGCTAGCTCAGGTTGCAAACTTTAAGCAGAAAAAAAAAAGACGCAAGGGCGTGGAGAGCTGGCGAAAAAGCAACACTGAGAAATCTAACCTCTGAAACCGAAGAAGATGGGCAACAGAGGCTAGCTCATGTGGCAATCTTTAAGCAAAAAAAATAGGATAAAAAAATACAATGGCGAGGAGACCCGCTCAAAAAGCAACCCTGAAAAAGGTACCCTCTGAAACTGAGGAATCAGGGCAACAGTGCCTAGCTCAGGTGACAATCTTTAAGCAAAAGAAACACACAAGGGCGTGGGGAGCTGGCGAAAAGGCAACACTGAGAAATCCACCCTCTGAAACGGACGAAGATGGGCAACAGAGGCTAGCTCAGGTGGCAATCTTTAAGCAAAAAAAATAAAATAAAAAAATACAATGGCGAGGAGACCCGGTCAAAAAGCAACCCTGAAAAAGGTACCCTCTGAAACTGAGGAAGCAGGGCAACAGTGCCTAGCTCAGGTGACAATCTTTAAGCAAAAGAAACACACAAGGGCGTGGGGAGCTGGCGAAAAGGTAACACTGAGAAATCCACCCTCTGAAACGGACGAAGATGGGCAACAGAGGCTAGCTCAGGTGGCAATCTTTAAGCAAAAGAAACACACAAGGGCGTGGAGACCTGGGGAAAAAGCAACACGGAGAAATCCACCCTCTGAAACTGAGGAAGATGGGCAAGAGAGGCTACCTCAGATGGCAATCCTTAAGCAAAGACAAAGCACAAAGGCGTGGAGCCCTGGGGACAAAGCAACCCTGAAATATCTACCCTCTGAAACTGAGGAACATGGGCAAGAGAGGCTAGCTCAGGTGGCACTCGTTAAGCAAAAACAAAACACAAAGGCGTGGAGCCCTGGGGACAAAGCAACCCTGAAATATCTACCCTCTGAAACTGAGGAAGATGGGCAAGAGAGGCTGGCTTCAGGTGGCAATCGTTAAGCAAAAGAAACACACAAGGGCGTTGAGACCTGGGGAAAAAGCAACACGGAGAAATCCACCCTCTGAAACTGAGGAAGATGGGCAACAGAGGCTAGCTCAGGTGGCAATCGTTAAGCCAAAGAAACACACAAGGGTGTGGAGACCTGGGGAAAAAGCAACATGGAGAAATCCACCCTCTGAAACTGACGAACATGGGCAAAAGAAGCTAGCTCAGGTTGCAACCTTTAAGCAGAAAAAAAACACAAGGGCGTGCAGACCTGGCAAATAAGCAACAGTGAGAAATCTACCCTCTGAAACCCACGAAGATGGGCAACAGAGGCTAGCTCAGGTGGCAATTTTTAAGGAAAAATAAAAGGAAGTGCGTGGAGACCTGGGGAAAAAGCAACACGGAGAAATCTACCCTCTAGAACTGAGAAAGAAGCGCAACAGAGGCTAGCTCAGGTGGCAATCTTTAAGGAAAAAAAATAAAATAAAAAAATACAATGGCGAGGAGACCCAGTCAAAAAGCAACCCTGAAAAAGGTACCCTCTGAAACTGAGGAAGCAGGGCAACAGTGCCTAGCTCAGGTGACAATCTTTAAGCAAAAGAAACACACAAGGGCGTGGGGAGCTGGCGAAAAGGCAACACTGAGAAATCCACCCTCTGAAACGGACGAAGATGGGCAACAGAGGCTAGCTCAGGTGGCAATCTTTAAGCAAAAGAAACACACAATGGCGTGGAGACCTGGGGAAAAAGCAACGCTGAGAAATCTACCCTCTGAAACTGAGAAGGAAGCGCAACAGAGGCTAGCTCAGGGGGCAACCTTTAAGCAAAAGAAAGGCACAAGGGCGTGGGGAGCTGGCGAAAAGGCAACACTGAGAAATCCATCCCCTGAAACTGAGGAAGATGGGAAACAGTGGCTAGCTCGGGTGGCAATCTTTAAGCAGGAACACACACACACACACACACACACACACAAAAGCGCCTGGAGACCTGGGGAAAAAGCACAACTGGGAAATCCACCCTCTGAAACTGACGAAGATGGGCAACAGAGGCTAGCTGAGGTGGCAATCATTAAGCAAAAGAAACACACAAGGGCGTGGGGAGCTGGTGAAAAGGCAACACTGAGAAATCCACCCTCTGAAACAGACGAAGATGAGCAACAGAGGCTAGCTCAGGTGGCAATCGTTAAGCAAAAACAAAACCCAAAGGCGTGGAGACCTGGGGGAAAAGCAACCCTGAAATATCTACCCTCTGAAACTGAGGAAAATGGGCAAGAGAGGCTGGCTTCAGGTGGCAAACTTTAAGCAAAAGAAACACACAAGGGCATGGAGACCTGGGGAAAAAGCAGCACTGAGAAATCTACCCTCTGAAACTGACGAGGATGGGCAACAGAAGCTACCTCAGGTGGCAATCGTTAAGCAAAAGAAACACACAAGGGCATGGAGACCTGGGGAAAAAGCAACACTGAGAAATCTACCCTCTGAAACCGAAGAAGATGGGCAACAGAGGCTAGCTCAGGTGACAATCTTTAAGCAAAAAAAAATAAAATAAAAATATACAATGGCGAGGAGACCCGGTCAAAAAGCAACCCTGAAAAATGTACCCTCTGAAACTGAAGAAGCAGGGCAACAGTGCCTAGCTCAGGTGACAATCTTTAAGCAAAAGAAACACACAAGGGCGTGGGGAGCTGGCGAAAAGGCAACACTGAGAAATCCACCCTCTGAAACGGACGAAGAGGGGCAACAGAGGCTAGCTCAGGTGGCAATCTTTAAGCAAAATAAACACACAAGGGCGTGGAGACCTGGGGAAAAAGCAACACGGAGAAATCCACCCTCTGAAACTGAGGAAGATGGGCAAGAGAGGCTACCTCACGTGGCAATCCTTAAGCAAAAACAAAGCACAAAGGCGTGGAGCCCTGGGGACAAAGCAACCCTGAAATATCTACCCTCTGAAACTGAGGAACATGGGCAAGAGAGGCTAGCTCAGGTGTCACTCGTTAAGCAAAAACAAAACACAAAGGCATGGAGACCTGGGGAAAAAGCAACCCTGAAATATCTACCATCTGAAACTGAGGAAGATGGGCAAGAGAGGCTGGCTTCAGGTGGCAAACTTTAAGCAAAAGAAACACACAAGGGCGTGGAGACCTGGGGAAAAAGCAGCACTGAGAAATCTACCCTCTGAAACAGACGAGGATGGGCAACAGAGGTCCCTAGGTGGCAATCGTTAAGTAAAAGAAACACACAAGGGCGTGGAGACCTGGGGAAAAAGCAACACGGAGAAATCCACCCTCTGAAACTGACGAACATGGGCAAAAGAAGCTAGCTCAGGTTGCAAACTTTAAGCAGAAAAAAAAAAGACGCAAGGGCGTGGAGAGCTGGCGAAAAAGCAACACTGAGAAATCTAACCTCTGAAACCGAAGAAGATGGGCAACAGAGGCTAGCTCATGTGGCAATCTTTAAGCAAAAAAAATAGGATAAAAAAATAGAATGGCGAGGAGACCCGCTCAAAAAGCAACCCTGAAAAAGGTACCCTCTGAAACTGAGGAAGCAGGGCAACAGTGCCTAGCTCAGGTGACAATCTTTAAGCAAAAGAAACACACAAGGGCGTGGGGAGCTGGCGAAAAGGCAACACTGAGAAATCCACCCTCTGAAACGGACGAAGATGGGCAACAGAGGCTAGCTCAGGTGGCAATCTTTAAGCAAAAGAAACACACAAGGGCGTGGAGGCCTGGGGAAAAAGCAACACGGAGAAATCCACCCTCTGAAACTGAGGAAGATGGGCAACAGAGGCTACCTCAGGTGGCAATCGTTAAGCAAAAACAAAACCCAAAGGCGTGGAGCCCTGGGGACAAAGCAACCCTGAAATATCTACCCTCTGAAACTGAGGAAGATGGGCAAGAGAGGCTGCCTTCAGGTGGCAATCTTTAAGCAAAAGAAACACACAAGGGCGTGGGGAGCTGGCGAAAAGGCAACACTGAGAAATCCACCCTCTGAAACGGACGAAGATGGGCAACAGAGGCTAGCTCAGGTGGCAATCGTTAAGCAAAAGAAACACACAAGGGCGTGGAGACCTGGGGAAAAAGCAACACGGAGAAATCCACCCTCTGAAACTGAGGAAGATGGGCAAGAGAGGCTACCTCAGGTGGCAATCCTTAAGCAAAAACAAAGCACAAAGGCGTGGAGCCCTGGGGACAAAGCAACCCTGAAATATCTACCCTCTGAAACTGAGGAACATGGGCAAGAGAGGCTAGCTCAGGTGTCACTCGTTAAGCAAAAACAAAACACAAAGGCATGGAGACCTGGGGAAAAAGCAACCCTGAAATATCTACCATCTGAAACTGAGGAAGATGGGCAAGAGAGGCTGCCTTCAGGTGGCAATCTTTAAGCAAAAGAAACACACAAGGGCGTGGGGAGCTGGCGAAAAGGCAACACTGAGAAATCCACCCTCTGAAACGGACGAAGATGGGCAACAGAGGCTAGCTCAGGTGGCAATCTTTAAGCAAAAGAAACACACAAGGGCGTGGAGACCTGGGGAAAAAGCAACACGGAGAAATCCACCCTCTGAAACTGAGGAAGATGGGCAAGAGAGGCTACCTCAGGTGGCAATCCTTAAGCAAAAACAAAGCACAAAGGCGTGGAGCCCTGGGGACAAAGCAACCCTGAAATATCTACCCTCTGAAACTGAGGAACATGGGCAAGAGAGGCTAGCTCAGGTGTCACTCGTTAAGCAAAAACAAAACACAAAGGCATGGAGACCTGGGGAAAAAGCAACCCTGAAATATCTACCATCTGAAACTGAGGAAGATGGGCAAGAGAGGCTGGCTTCAGGTGGCAAACTTTAAGCAAAAGAAACACACAAGGGCGTGGAGACCTGGGGAAAAAGCAGCACTGAGAAATCTACCCTCTGAAACAGACGAGGATGGGCAACAGAGGCTCCCTAGGTGGCAATCGTTAAGTAAAAGAAACACACAAGGGCGTGGAGACCTGGGGAAAAAGCAACACGGAGAAATCCACCCTCTGAAACTGACGAACATGGGCAAAAGAAGCTAGCTCAGGTTGCAAACTTTAAGCAGAAAAAAAAAAGACGCAAGGGCGTGGAGAGCTGGCGAAAAAGCAACACTGAGAAATCTAACCTCTGAAACCGAAGAAGATGGGCAACAGAGGCTAGCTCATGTGGCAATCTTTAAGCAAAAAAAATAGGATAAAAAAATACAATGGCGAGGAGACCCGCTCAAAAAGCAACCCTGAAAAAGGTACCCTCTGAAACTGAGGAAGCAGGGCAACAGTGCCTAGCTCAGGTGACAATCTTTAAGCAAAAGAAACACACAAGGGCGTGGGGAGCTGGCGAAAAGGCAACACTAAGAAATCCACCCTCTGAAACGGACGAAGATGGGCAACAGAGGCTAGCTCAGGTGGCAATCTTTAAGCAAAAGAAACACACAAGGGCGTGGAGGCCTGGGGAAAAAGCAACACGGAGAAATCCACCCTCTGAAACTGAGGAAGATGGGCAACAGAGGCTACCTCAGGTGGCAATCGTTAAGCAAAAACAAAACCCAAAGGCGTGGAGACCTGGGGACAAAGCAACCCTGAAATATCTACCCTCTGAAACTGAGGAAGATGGGCAAGAGAGGCTGGCTTCAGGTGGCAAACTTTAAGCAAAAGAAACACACAAGGGCATGGAGACCTGGGGAAAAAGCAGCACTGAGAAATCTACCCTCTGAAACTGACGAGGATGGGCAACAGAAGCTACCTCAGGTGGCAATCGTTAAGCAAAAGAAACACACAAGGGCGTGGAGACCTGGGGAAAAAGCAACACTGAGAAATCTACCCTCTGAAACCGAAGAAGATGGGCAACAGAGGCTAGCTCAGGTGACAATCTTTAAGCAAAAAAAAATAAAATAAAAATATACAATGGCGAGGAGACCCGGTCAAAAAGCAACCCTGAAAAATGTACCCTCTGAAACTGAAGAAGCAGGGCAACAGTGCCTAGCTCAGGTGACAATCTTTAAGCAAAAGAAACACACAAGGGCGTGGGGAGCTGGCGAAAAGGCAACACTGAGAAATCCACCCTCTGAAACGGACGAAGATGGGCAACAGAGGCTAGCTCAGGTGGCAATCTTTAAGCAAAAGAAACACACAAGGGCGTGGAGGCCTGGGGAAAAAGCAACACGGAGAAATCCACCCTCTGAAACTGAGGAAGATGGGCAACAGAGGCTACCTCAGGTGGCAATCGTTAAGCAAAAACAAAACCCAAAGGCGTGGAGACCTGGGGACAAAGCAACCCTGAAATATCTACCCTCTGAAACTGAGGAAGATGGGCAAGAGAGGCTGGCTTCAGGTGGCAAACTTTAAGCAAAAGAAACACACAAGGGCATGGAGACCTGGGGAAAAAGCAGCACTGAGAAATCTACCCTCTGAAACTGACGAGGATGGGCAACAGAAGCTACCTCAGGTGGCAATCGTTAAGCAAAAGAAACACACAAGGGCGTGGAGACCTGGGGAAAAAGCAACACTGAGAAATCTACCCTCTGAAACCGAAGAAGATGGGCAACAGAGGCTAGCTCAGGTGACAATCTTTAAGCAAAAAAAAATAAAATAAAAATATACAATGGCGAGGAGACCCGGTCAAAAAGCAACCCTGAAAAATGTACCCTCTGAAACTGAAGAAGCAGGGCAACAGTGCCTAGCTCAGGTGACAATCTTTAAGCAAAAGAAACACACAAGGGCGTGGGGAGCTGGCGAAAAGGCAACACTGAGAAATCCACCCTCTGAAACGGACGAAGATGGGCAACAGAGGCTAGCTCAGGTGGCAATCTTTAAGCAAAAGAAACACACAAGGGCGTGGAGACCTGGGGAAAAAGCAACACGGAGAAATCCACCCTCTGAAACTGAGGAAGATGGGCAAGAGAGGCTACCTCAGGTGGCAATCCTTAAGCAAAAACAAAGCACAAAGGCGTGGAGCCCTGGGGACAAAGCAACCCTGAAATATCTACCCTCTGAAACTGAGGAACATGGGCAAGAGAGGCTAGCTCAGGTGTCACTCATTAAGCAAAAACAAAACACAAAGGCATGGAGACCTGGGGAAAAAGCAACCCTGAAATATCTACCATCTGAAACTGAGGAAGATGGGCAAGAGAGGCTGCCTTCAGGTGGCAATCTTTAAGCAAAAGAAACACACAAGGGCGTGGGGAGCTGGCGAAAAGGCAACACTGAGAAATCCACCCTCTGAAACGGACGAAGATGGGCAACAGAGGCTAGCTCAGGTGGCAATCTTTAAGCAAAAGAAACACACAAGGGCGTGGAGACCTGGGGAAAAAGCAACACGGAGAAATCCACCCTCTGAAACTGAGGAAGATGGGCAAGAGAGGCTACCTCAGGTGGCAATCCTTAAGCAAAAACAAAGCACAAAGGCGTGGAGCCCTGGGGACAAAGCAACCCTGAAATATCTACCCTCTGAAACTGAGGAACATGGGCAAGAGAGGCTAGCTCAGGTGTCACTCGTTAAGCAAAAACAAAACACAAAGGCATGGAGACCTGGGGAAAAAGCAACCCTGAAATATCTACCATCTGAAACTGAGGAAGATGGGCAAGAGAGGCTGGCTTCAGGTGGCAAACTTTAAGCAAAAGAAACACACAAGGGCGTGGAGACCTGGGGAAAAAGCAGCACTGAGAAATCTACCCTCTGAAACAGACGAGGATGGGCAACAGAGGCTCCCTAGGTGGCAATCGTTAAGTAAAAGAAACACACAAGGGCGTGGAGACCTGGGGAAAAAGCAACACGGAGAAATCCACCCTCTGAAACTGACGAACATGGGCAAAAGAAGCTAGCTCAGGTTGCAAACTTTAAGCAGAAAAAAAAAAGACGCAAGGGCGTGGAGAGCTGGCGAAAAAGCAACACTGAGAAATCTAACCTCTGAAACCGAAGAAGATGGGCAACAGAGGCTAGCTCATGTGGCAATCTTTAAGCAAAAAAAATAGGATAAAAAAATACAATGGCGAGGAGACCCGCTCAAAAAGCAACCCTGAAAAAGGTACCCTCTGAAACTGAGGAAGCAGGGCAACAGTGCCTAGCTCAGGTGACAATCTTTAAGCAAAAGAAACACACAAGGGCGTGGGGAGCTGGCGAAAAGGCAACACTAAGAAATCCACCCTCTGAAACGGACGAAGATGGGCAACAGAGGCTAGCTCAGGTGGCAATCTTTAAGCAAAAGAAACACACAAGGGCGTGGAGGCCTGGGGAAAAAGCAACACGGAGAAATCCACCCTCTGAAACTGAGGAAGATGGGCAACAGAGGCTACCTCAGGTGGCAATCGTTAAGCAAAAACAAAACCCAAAGGCGTGGAGACCTGGGGACAAAGCAACCCTGAAATATCTACCCTCTGAAACTGAGGAAGATGGGCAAGAGAGGCTGGCTTCAGGTGGCAAACTTTAAGCAAAAGAAACACACAAGGGCATGGAGACCTGGGGAAAAAGCAGCACTGAGAAATCTACCCTCTGAAACTGACGAGGATGGGCAACAGAAGCTACCTCAGGTGGCAATCGTTAAGCAAAAGAAACACACAAGGGCGTGGAGACCTGGGGAAAAAGCAACACTGAGAAATCTACCCTCTGAAACCGAAGAAGATGGGCAACAGAGGCTAGCTCAGGTGACAATCTTTAAGCAAAAAAAAATAAAATAAAAATATACAATGGCGAGGAGACCCGGTCAAAAAGCAACCCTGAAAAATGTACCCTCTGAAACTGAAGAAGCAGGGCAACAGTGCCTAGCTCAGGTGACAATCTTTAAGCAAAAGAAACACACAAGGGCGTGGGGAGCTGGCGAAAAGGCAACACTGAGAAATCCACCCTCTGAAACGGACGAAGATGGGCAACAGAGGCTAGCTCAGGTGGCAATCTTTAAGCAAAAGAAACACACAAGGGCGTGGAGGCCTGGGGAAAAAGCAACACGGAGAAATCCACCCTCTGAAACTGAGGAAGATGGGCAACAGAGGCTACCTCAGGTGGCAATCGTTAAGCAAAAACAAAACCCAAAGGCGTGGAGACCTGGGGACAAAGCAACCCTGAAATATCTACCCTCTGAAACTGAGGAAGATGGGCAAGAGAGGCTGGCTTCAGGTGGCAAACTTTAAGCAAAAGAAACACACAAGGGCATGGAGACCTGGGGAAAAAGCAGCACTGAGAAATCTACCCTCTGAAACTGACGAGGATGGGCAACAGAAGCTACCTCAGGTGGCAATCGTTAAGCAAAAGAAACACACAAGGGCGTGGAGACCTGGGGAAAAAGCAACACTGAGAAATCTACCCTCTGAAACCGAAGAAGATGGGCAACAGAGGCTAGCTCAGGTGACAATCTTTAAGCAAAAAAAAATAAAATAAAAATATACAATGGCGAGGAGACCCGGTCAAAAAGCAACCCTGAAAAATGTACCCTCTGAAACTGAAGAAGCAGGGCAACAGTGCCTAGCTCAGGTGACAATCTTTAAGCAAAAGAAACACACAAGGGCGTGGGGAGCTGGCGAAAAGGCAACACTGAGAAATCCACCCTCTGAAACGGACGAAGATGGGCAACAGAGGCTAGCTCAGGTGGCAATCTTTAAGCAAAAGAAACACACAAGGGCGTGGAGACCTGGGGAAAAAGCAACACGGAGAAATCCACCCTCTGAAACTGAGGAAGATGGGCAAGAGAGGCTACCTCAGGTGGCAATCCTTAAGCAAAAACAAAGCACAAAGGCGTGGAGCCCTGGGGACAAAGCAACCCTGAAATATCTACCCTCTGAAACTGAGGAACATGGGCAAGAGAGGCTAGCTCAGGTGTCACTCGTTAAGCAAAAACAAAACACAAAGGCATGGAGACCTGGGGAAAAAGCAACCCTGAAATATCTACCATCTGAAACTGAGGAAGATGGGCAAGAGAGGCTGGCTTCAGGTGGCAAACTTTAAGCAAAAGAAACACACAAGGGCGTGGAGACCTGGGGAAAAAGCAGCACTGAGAAATCTACCCTCTGAAACAGACGAGGATGGGCAACAGAGGCTCCCTAGGTGGCAATCGTTAAGTAAAAGAAACACACAAGGGCGTGGAGACCTGGGGAAAAAGCAACACGGAGAAATCCACCCTCTGAAACTGACGAACATGGGCAAAAGAAGCTAGCTCAGGTTGCAAACTTTAAGCAGAAAAAAAAAAGACGCAAGGGCGTGGAGAGCTGGCGAAAAAGCAACACTGAGAAATCTAACCTCTGAAACCGAAGAAGATGGGCAACAGAGGCTAGCTCATGTGGCAATCTTTAAGCAAAAAAAATAGGATAAAAAAATACAATGGCGAGGAGACCCGCTCAAAAAGCAACCCTGAAAAAGGTACCCTCTGAAACTGAGGAAGCAGGGCAACAGTGCCTAGCTCAGGTGACAATCTTTAAGCAAAAGAAACACACAAGGGCGTGGGGAGCTGGCGAAAAAGCAACACTAAGAAATCCACCCTCTGAAACGGACGAAGATGGGCAACAGAGGCTAGCTCAGGTGGCAATCTTTAAGCAAAAGAAACACACAAGGGCGTGGAGGCCTGGGGAAAAAGCAACACGGAGAAATCCACCCTCTGAAACTGAGGAAGATGGGCAACAGAGGCTACCTCAGGTGGCAATCGTTAAGCAAAAACAAAACCCAAAGGCGTGGAGACCTGGGGACAAAGCAACCCTGAAATATCTACCCTCTGAAACTGAGGAAGATGGGCAAGAGAGGCTGGCTTCAGGTGGCAAACTTTAAGCAAAAGAAACACACAAGGGCATGGAGACCTGGGGAAAAAGCAGCACTGAGAAATCTACCCTCTGAAACTGACGAGGATGGGCAACAGAAGCTACCTCAGGTGGCAATCGTTAAGCAAAAGAAACACACAAGGGCGTGGAGACCTGGGGAAAAAGCAACACTGAGAAATCTACCCTCTGAAACCGAAGAAGATGGGCAACAGAGGCTAGCTCAGGTGACAATCTTTAAGCAAAAAAAAATAAAATAAAAATATACAATGGCGAGGAGACCCGGTCAAAAAGCAACCCTGAAAAATGTACCCTCTGAAACTGAAGAAGCAGGGCAACAGTGCCTAGCTCAGGTGACAATCTTTAAGCAAAAGAAACACACAAGGGCGTGGGGAGCTGGCGAAAAGGCAACACTGAGAAATCCACCCTCTGAAACGGACGAAGATGGGCAACAGAGGCTAGCTCAGGTGGCAATCTTTAAGCAAAAGAAACACACAAGGGCGTGGAGGCCTGGGGAAAAAGCAACACGGAGAAATCCACCCTCTGAAACTGAGGAAGATGGGCAACAGAGGCTACCTCAGGTGGCAATCGTTAAGCAAAAACAAAACCCAAAGGCGTGGAGACCTGGGGACAAAGCAACCCTGAAATATCTACCCTCTGAAACTGAGGAAGATGGGCAAGAGAGGCTGGCTTCAGGTGGCAAACTTTAAGCAAAAGAAACACACAAGGGCATGGAGACCTGGGGAAAAAGCAGCACTGAGAAATCTACCCTCTGAAACTGACGAGGATGGGCAACAGAAGCTACCTCAGGTGGCAATCGTTAAGCAAAAGAAACACACAAGGGCGTGGAGACCTGGGGAAAAAGCAACACTGAGAAATCTACCCTCTGAAACCGAAGAAGATGGGCAACAGAGGCTAGCTCAGGTGACAATCTTTAAGCAAAAAAAAATAAAATAAAAATATACAATGGCGAGGAGACCCGGTCAAAAAGCAACCCTGAAAAATGTACCCTCTGAAACTGAAGAAGCAGGGCAACAGTGCCTAGCTCAGGTGACAATCTTTAAGCAAAAGAAACACACAAGGGCGTGGGGAGCTGGCGAAAAGGCAACACTGAGAAATCCACCCTCTGAAACGGACGAAGAGGGGCAACAGAGGCTAGCTCAGGTGGCAATCTTTAAGCAAAAGAAACACACAAGGGCGTGGAGACCTGGGGAAAAAGCAACACGGAGAAATCCACCCTCTGAAACTGAGGAAGATGGGCAAGAGAGGCTACCTCAGGTGGCAATCCTTAAGCAAAAACAAAGCACAAAGGCGTGGAGCCCTGGGGACAAAGCAACCCTGAAATATCTACCCTCTGAAACTGAGGAACATGGGCAAGAGAGGCTAGCTCAGGTGTCACTCGTTAAGCAAAAACAAAACACAAAGGCATGGAGACCTGGGGAAAAAGCAACCCTGAAATATCTACCATCTGAAACTGAGGAAGATGGGCAAGAGAGGCTGGCTTCAGGTGGCAAACTTTAAGCAAAAGAAACACACAAGGGCGTGGAGACCTGGGGAAAAAGCAGCACTGAGAAATCTACCCTCTGAAACAGACGAGGATGGGCAACAGAGGCTCCCTAGGTGGCAATCGTTAAGTAAAAGAAACACACAAGGGCGTGGAGACCTGGGGAAAAAGCAACACGGAGAAATCCACCCTCTGAAACTGACGAACATGGGCAAAAGAAGCTAGCTCAGGTTGCAAACTTTAAGCAGAAAAAAAAAAGACGCAAGGGCGTGGAGAGCTGGCGAAAAAGCAACACTGAGAAATCTAACCTCTGAAACCGAAGAAGATGGGCAACAGAGGCTAGCTCATGTGGCAATCTTTAAGCAAAAAAAATAGGATAAAAAAATACAATGGCGAGGAGACCCGCTCAAAAAGCAACCCTGAAAAAGGTACCCTCTGAAACTGAGGAAGCAGGGCAACAGTGCCTAGCTCAGGTGACAATCTTTAAGCAAAAGAAACACACAAGGGCGTGGGGAGCTGGCGAAAAGGCAACACTGAGAAATCCACCCTCTGAAACGGACGAAGATGGGCAACAGAGGCTAGCTCAGGTGGCAATCTTTAAGCAAAAGAAACACACAAGGGCGTGGAGGCCTGGGGAAAAAGCAACACGGAGAAATCCACCCTCTGAAACTGAGGAAGATGGGCAAGAGAGGCTACCTCAGGTGGCAATCCTTAAGCAAAAACAAAGCACAAAGGCGTGGAGCCCTGGGGACAAAGCAACCCTGAAATATCTACCCTCTGAAACTGAGGAAGATGGGCAAGAGAGGCTGCCTTCAGGTGGCAATCTTTAAGCAAAAGAAACACACAAGGGCGTGGGGAGCTGGCGAAAAGGCAACACTGAGAAATCCACCCTCTGAAACGGACGAAGATGGGCAACAGAGGCTAGCTCAGGTGGCAATCTTTAAGCAAAAGAAACACACAAGGGCGTGGAGACCTGGGGAAAAAGCAACACGGAGAAATCCACCCTCTGAAACTGAGGAAGATGGGCAAGAGAGGCTACCTCAGGTGGCAATCCTTAAGCAAAAACAAAGCACAAAGGCGTGGAGCCCTGGGGACAAAGCAACCCTGAAATATCTACCCTCTGAAACTGAGGAACATGGGCAAGAGAGGCTAGCTCAGGTGTCACTCGTTAAGCAAAAACAAAACACAAAGGCATGGAGACCTGGGGAAAAAGCAACCCTGAAATATCTACCATCTGAAACTGAGGAAGATGGGCAAGAGAGGCTGGCTTCAGGTGGCAAACTTTAAGCAAAAGAAACACACAAGGGCGTGGAGACCTGGGGAAAAAGCAGCACTGAGAAATCTACCCTCTGAAACAGACGAGGATGGGCAACAGAGGCTCCCTAGGTGGCAATCGTTAAGTAAAAGAAACACACAAGGGCGTGGAGACCTGGGGAAAAAGCAACACGGAGAAATCCACCCACTGAAACTGACGAACATGGGCAAAAGAAGCTAGCTCAGGTTGCAAACTTTAAGCAGAAAAAAAAAGACGCAAGGGCGTGGAGAGCTGGCGAAAAAGCAACACTGAGAAATCTAACCTCTGAAACCGAAGAAGATGGGCAACAGAGGCTAGCTCATGTGGCAATCTTTAAGCAAAAAAAATAGGATAAAAAAATACAATGGCGAGGAGACCCGCTCAAAAAGCAACCCTGAAAAAGGTACCCTCTGAAACTGAGGAAGCAGGGCAACAGTGCCTAGCTCAGGTGACAATCTTTAAGCAAAAGAAACACACAAGGGCGTGGGGAGCTGGCGAAAAGGCAACACTGAGAAATCCACCCTCTGAAACGGACGAAGATGGGCAACAGAGGCTAGCTCAGGTGGCAATCTTTAAGCAAAAGAAACACACAAGGGCGTGGAGGCCTGGGGAAAAAGCAACACGGAGAAATCCACCCTCTGAAACTGAGGAAGATGGGCAACAGAGGCTACCTCAGGTGGCAATCGTTAAGCAAAAACAAAACCCAAAGGCGTGGAGACCTGGGGACAAAGCAACCCTGAAATATCTACCCTCTGAAACTGAGGAAGATGGGCAAGAGAGGCTGCCTTCAGGTGGCAATCTTTAAGCAAAAGAAACACACAAGGGCGTGGGGAGCTGGCGAAAAGGCAACACTGAGAAATCCACCCTCTGAAACGGACGAAGATGGGCAACAGAGGCTAGCTCAGGTGGCAATCTTTAAGCAAAAGAAACACACAAGGGCGTGGAGACCTGGGGAAAAAGCAACACGGAGAAATCCACCCTCTGAAACTGAGGAAGATGGGCAAGAGAGGCTACCTCAGGTGGCAATCCTTAAGCAAAAACAAAGCACAAAGGCGTGGAGCCCTGGGGACAAAGCAACCCTGAAATATCTACCCTCTGAAACTGAGGAACATGGGCAAGAGAGGCTAGCTCAGGTGTCACTCGTTAAGCAAAAACAAAACACAAAGGCATGGAGACCTGGGGAAAAAGCAACCCTGAAATATCTACCATCTGAAACTGAGGAAGATGGGCAAGAGAGGCTGGCTTCAGGTGGCAAACTTTAAGCAAAAGAAACACACAAGGGCGTGGAGACCTGGGGAAAAAGCAACACGGAGAAATCCACCCTCTGAAACTGAGGAAGATGGGCAAGAGAGGCTAACTCAGGTGGCAATCCTTAAGCAAAAACAAAGCACAAAGGCGTGGAGCCCTGGGGACAAAGCAACCCTGAAATATCTACCCTCTGAAACTGAGGAAGATGGGCAAGAGAGGCTGCCTTCAGGTGGCAATCTTTAAGCAAAAGAAACACACAAGGGCGTGGGGAGCTGGCGAAAAGGCAACACTGAGAAATCCACCCTCTGAAACGGACGAAGATGGGCAACAGAGGCTAGCTCAGGTGGCATTCTTTAAGCAAAAGAAACACACAAGGGCGTGGAGACCTGGGGAAAAAGCAACACGGAGAAATCCACCCTCTGAAACTGAGGAAGATGGGCAAGAGAGGCTACCTCAGGTGGCAATCCTTAAGCAAAAACAAAGCACAAAGGCGTGAGCCCTGGGGACAAAGCAACCCTGAAATATCTACCCTCTGAAACTGAGGAACATGGGCAAGAGAGGCTAGCTCAGGTGTCACTCGTTAAGCAAAACAAAACACAAAGGGATGGAGACCTGGGGAAAAGCAACCCTGAAATATCTACCATCTGAAACTGAGGAAGATGGGCAAGAGAGGCTGGCTTTCAGGTGGCAAACTTTAAGCAAAAGAAACACACAAGGGCGTGGAGACCTGGGGAAAAAGCAGCACTGAGAAATCTACCCTCTGAAACAGACGAGGATGGGCAACAGAGGCTCCCTAGGTGGCAATCGTTAAGTAAAAGAAACACACAAGGGCGTGGAGACCTGGGGAAAAAGCAACACGGAGAAATCCACCCTCTGAAACTGACGAACATGGGCAAAAGAAGCTAGCTCAGGTTGCAAACTTTAAGCAGAAAAAAAAAAGACGCAAGGGCGTGGAGAGCTGGCGAAAAAGCAACACTGAGAAATCTAACCTCTGAAACCGAAGAAGATGGGCAACAGAGGCTAGCTCATGTGGCAATCTTTAAGCAAAAAAAATAGGATAAAAAAAT